>NC_060953.1:7244880-7255379 GCF_022045245.1 Lucilia cuprina | reverse complement strand
CAGAACTAGAACAGAACTAGAACAGAACTAGAACAGAACTAGAACAGAACTAGCACAGAACTAGAACAGAACTAGAACAGAACTAGAACTAGAACAGAACTAGAACTAAACTAGAACAGAACTAGAACTAATGATAGCTTTTGAGAGTCTAGAACTTTGGTTGACGCAATTTAAAATTAACATTTATTTTATTTCAATTTCTAACATAAAATGTCTCCTAAAGTTTCTTTAGAAATTTTCAATCTTTATTGCATCTTGGCAAATGGCCAATTATATGTTAAACAATTTTATATGTTAAAACGAAAACTGATTACTTGTGATAACATAAAAAATGTCATAAAATATCTGCATGTATTCAAGTTTTGATGTTATTTTTCTGCTTAGAAGAAAAACAACATTACTTTTATTTTACGTTTTTTTTTTTTTGCATTAAATATTTTTTATGTTTTCTTGATTTTTTTTTTTCCATTTTAATTCAAGTGTGTCTAGTTTGCGATTGCAGCTAAAAGTAATGCTATAAAAATAAGATTAAATAGAGATTTAATGTTGTTTTTCCACATCAAACGTTAAAATTTTGTTTGTATAGAATTTGGTAAATGCAAATAATCACATACACACACACATATATGTACATTTTTTATAAGGATAAAGGTATAAATAAAATTGTATACGTTTGGAGTTCTTCTTGTTCAATTTTTAAATTATAAATATAATAATAATATAAAATGTTGTTTTACAATAACATTGAAATATAAAGTTTTTAACCGTGGTTTATGTGTGTGTGTGTAAAAATTTTTGCTGCTGTTGACTACGTTTCCTTTTTTAAGATTATATAATATATTTTTAGGGTTTTTGGTAAAATTCATTTTTGTTACACATTTTATGCTTTAGTTGTGTTAATAAAAATAATAATAAGTTTCTGTTACTTTTGGCATTTAATATTTATTAAAATTAACCGCAAAAGCATAAAATTGGAAGTAATAAGTTTAAATTTTGTTGCTATAAAAATTAAGGAACTTTTGGTGCTGGTTTGGCTTTAAATATTGTAAACAACTGGATTAATTACTAAGGCGTATACTTTATAAAATTTTGGAATTATATGTAAATATTAATCATACGCCTTCAACCGTAGTTTAGTTTTGTTTTTTTCTCACTTCTAGTTCTGTTCTAGTTCTATTCTAGTTCTGTTTTAGTTCTGTTCTAGTTCTGTTCTAGTTCTATTCTAGTTCTGTTCTAGTTCTGTTCTAGTTCTGTTCTAGTTCTGTTCTAGTTCTGTTCTAGTTCTGTTCTAGTTCTGTTCTAGTTCTGTTCTAGTTCTGTTCTAGTTCTGTTCTAGTTCTGTTCTAGTTCTGTTCTAGTTCTGTTCTAGTTCTGTTCCAGTTCTGTTCTAGTTCTGTTCTAGTTCTGTTCCAGTTCTGTTCTAGTTCTGTTCTACTTCTGTTCTAGTTCTATTCTAGTTCTATTCTAGTTCTATTCTAGTTCTATTCTAGTTCTATTCTAGTTCTGTTCTAGTTTTTTCTGCTTTTCGGATTTCAATTTAAGTCAAATTGATTTTTTGCGCCTAAATATAGTCTACAAAAAAACACTTTTCCCCTAAAACTTTTAAATTAATATATGAATTTGTCTGTTAACTTCTTTATCCACTTTTAAATTAGAAATTTGATTGAATACAAAATAAACTTGTTTGTGTAAATTCTAAACCAATTACTATCAAATAAAAATCTTCTTTAACTACACCATAAAGTATGCAACATGTTTGTAAGCTGTCTTTTACTTCCTTTCCACATTGACTAGAGTAAGAATAATGTATTTAAAATATTATACTTATAAATACTTGATAGCTTAATTCCTAGAAAATGTTTGCATAGTAAAATTTATTTGTAAGTACAACAACCTTAAAGTATGCTTTAAATATTTAACTAAACACAAAAACCACAAATGCCTAAGTTTAAGTTTTGCTTAAATACATGAAAGAAAGTATGAACAATTTTTTTTTCCAAGAAGAGAAAACAAAAATTTAGTCGGTCCACATAAAGCAGAAAAGAAATGCTAAAAAAAAAGAAAAAATTAGGATATAAGTTAAGTGCAACCAAAATGTATAGCCTATTTGAAAGGCCAAACAATAGAGAGCTGTTTACTACAACAAGGCTGTAGTAGAGTAACTGTTTATAATTTTTTTTGGCAACTATTTGTGATAAATTGCCACGAAGTTTTCTCAAATTGGCGTCTCTCGCTCGTAATGGTCGTTTTTTATAGCAATAAAAATATATCATAATTTAAGGCTTAAAGTTTCTTTTTTGCTTTTTAACGCCTTAATATATACTTTATTTATTAAGTTCATATTTATTCCAAAAATATGTTTTCTTTCATGTGTTATTGCCTCAATAATTATTACTTTTAGTTTATTATTACTCATGTTGTGAAAATCAGGAAAGTATAGCCTATTTTATGGCTTAACATTAAGATACACTTTTCTAATTTCAATTTAACCAATTTATTGTTAACAAATTGTATTTTTTGGTTATTTGAAGCATAATTTGTATTTTGTCTTTTTTTATCTTCACTAGCTTGTGGGTTTTTCTTAAAATTTGCCGTAGGTGTAAGGGTCTTTTGACATAAATTTAAATTGTTTATGGTTTTTCCTTTTATGTTTATTACAATTTTTTGTTGTTTTTTTTTCTTTTTTTGTTAAGAAAACGCCCCTTTACATTTGTTGTGTAAAATTATAAATTTATTCAATCAAAAAAATTATTTAGCATAATTTAAGGAGTTAACTGAATTATAAGGAAAAGAAATTTAAATTGCAAAATAAAAACATAAAACAATAAAATAAAAACAATGTTGGTGACATTTCTAAGGGGAGTTTTTCTTTAAATTTTAAGTTAAAGTATAAAGCTTTGAAAGTTTGTTTTCAAATATGTAACGCCATAAGATAATATTCTTAGAAAGAAGAAAATTGAACAGAACTAGAACATAATAAGAATAGAATACAAACTAGAACAAAAATACAACAGAACTAAAACAGACCTGTAACGAAACTAGAACAGAACTGGAACACAGCTGGAAAATACCTTGAACAAAACTAGAAGACAAATAGTACAGTACTACAAAAGAACTAGAACAGAACTTGAACAGAACTAGAACAGAACTAGAACAGAACTAGAACAGAACTAGAACAGAACTAGAACAGAACTAGAACAGAACTAGAACAGAACTAGAACAGAACTAGAACAGAACTAGAACAGAACTAGAACAGAACTAGAACAGAACTAGAACAGAACTAGAACAGAACTAGAACAGAACTAGAACAGAACTAGAACAGAACTAGAACAGAACTAGAACACAACTAGAACAGAACTAGAACAGAACTAGAACAGAACTAGAACAGAACTAGAACAGAACTAGAACAGAATTAGAACAGAACTAGAACAGAACTAGAACAGAACTAGAACAGAACTAGAACCGAACTAAAACATAACTAGAACAGAACTAGAATTTATTCACAAATTTTCATTTTAAAGAAGAATTAAATTTTTCTCTAAAACTAGCTAATCACTTTTTCATATTCTAAGTTCTTCATCAAATTTATTTTATTCAGCAGTTTGTTTAAAACCGCTCGACCGTAAATAAATGTTTTGACAATTTCTTGGTAATTTTTTTATAAAAATTTTCTTAAAAGTTATTTTATTAGTTTGAAATAATCAAAAAGTTTATGTACAACCGTCTACTGACCAAAATTTATGACACTTGACAAAAAGAAAAAAATAAAACGAATAAAACAATCCTAAAAGTATGCAACAGAAAAAAGAAACATACAGAAACAAGTTGGAATAAATATTAGTTACTTTTAGTTA
Organism: Lucilia cuprina; assembly: GCF_022045245.1. NCBI lineage: Eukaryota > Metazoa > Arthropoda > Insecta > Diptera > Calliphoridae > Lucilia > Lucilia cuprina. Next base: position 7,251,525 of record NC_060953.1, on the reverse strand, counting down.
TTGTATGAAAAATATAACAGATATGCTTCGGTGAACCAAAAGAAAATGAAGCAAATGAAACAAAGAGAAAGAGAGAGGGCATGATTGTCTGCTAGTGTGTGGAAAAACCTTTTTTAACTTTTATATTTGTATGTGTTTTAGATTTGTTTCCTATGAAATCATTTCGAAAACCAAAATAAATGTGGCCAAAAATATTTTTATTGCCACCATGACCTTATAAAGGACGCATGTGAGAGCAGCAGCAGCAACAGTAATCCAAAAAAGCAACATTTTATTGTAGATTATACTATTTTTATAGTTTTCTTTTAGTTCCCTCATACCTACCTCCCCTTCGATTTAGTTTTACAATTTATCATCATCAATAAATTTTTCCTCTATATTTTCCTCTATAGTTTTTTGTTCATCTTTTCACCATTAATAACTGCTATTCATCAGTTGGTCTCTTATAAATGTTTTCTTCCTCTTCAAGCCATAGACACACTCCTTTATGGGGAACTGTTAATCAAAAAATATCCAAAATCCCCAGTGTGTCTTAAGAGTGTGTGTTGAAAGTTTATTAACTTTTGCCATATAAAATACATATATTTTTGGGTCATAAATATTTTCTTGGTTTTTGATATAATATTTTAACGCATTTTGTTTTCCTATTAAAATTGTAATGAAACAAGGCATGATAAATTTCTATAGCAAAATAAAATAGAGAGAAAAAATGTTATTAATGCTCTTGGGGCGTGAAATTAAAAAGAAACTTTTTCTTCATAACAACAACAATGAAAACATAAACAAAAAGTGTTAAGGTCAGAGGTTAATATGAGTTTAAAAGTTTAATATTAGTGAAATTCTTTTTTTAGCATTTAATATAAAAATACAATGATGGATTACAAATTAAAGCCTAAACGTAGGCAACTGAAAATATTTTAAATAAATCATTAAAGTAGGCCAGTGGAAATATGTGAATGGAAGTAATTTGTGTTAAAAGACTAATTTAAGTAGAACTGAACTAGAACAGAACTCAAACAGAAATAGAAGAGAACTACAACAGAACTAAAACAGAAATAGAAGAGAACTAGAACAGAACTAAAACAGAACTCGGACAGAACTATAATAGAACTAGAACAGAACTAGAACAGAACTAGAACAGAACTAGAACAGAACTAGAACAGAACTAGAACAGAACTAGAACAGAACTAGAACAGAACTAGAACAGAACTAGAACAGAACTAGAACAGAACTAGAACAGAACTAGAACAGAACTAGAACAGAACTAGAACAGAACTAGAACAGAACTAGAACAGAACTAGAACAGAACTAGAACAGAACTAGAACAGAACTAGAACAGAACTAGAACAGAACTAGAACAGAACTAGAACAGAACTAGAACAGAACTAGAAAAAATCTTGGCAATGATAAAAGCTATTGCATTTTTCTCTTTATGATTAATTCCTTAAATACTTATTCATATTTTAATCTTTCGAACATTTTTTTCTCCCGAGTGATAGATTACAGTTTTAAGACAAGATATCCATTATTATATTTTCTACTACCCACCACAATGGTTTAACAAAAAACACGCAAAAAATCACTTTGTTTTGTTAAAGTTATAAAAAAGTACCCCACTTGTATAACCACTAGAAACAACATCCTGTTGTCAACATTGTCTTGTCTTTATAATATTCTCACCCACTCATTTTCAACAACACAATCATGAGTATTATTAGAAGATTGTTAAAACCAGCGAATGTTTCTGTTGTTTTACTGATTTCTTAAGTTTTTAACTTTATGCAAAACACCATATTTATCAATTTTAGCATTTTTTCCATATTTAACACGAAAGTAATTTTTTTCTTTGGTAACTTTTTTGTTTCTAGCTTTAAGGCAAATTATTACAAAAGAAATTTAAATTTTTGATTGCAAATGAGTTTTTTTACGCTTGTGGTGTTGTATTTTTAGTCTGTAATATGTTTTCTCTTAACCATGGACATTTATTTTGTTATTTTAAAATATTAGTTGTTTGTATATTTGAACAGGTGTGTATTACACTTGTCTGCAATTGTCTGGCCTTCTTTCTTTCGTTTTCTTAATGTTCCACCAAATGACTGTAATTTATTTTCAATTTAGCTATCATTCAACTGCAGTAGAATAATAACAATTTTTAAATACAAATTATATTATTTTATTTTTTTTCGCAAATAAAGTCATCGATCAATTTGCAGTAAAAGTGGCAAGAGTGTTTGAGGGTATAATAATAAAATAATTGATATTTATGGACGTTTTAAAGTATTTTCAGAAACGCCATTAATGGGCCGACAGGTAAATAGCTTAAAAGATAAAACAAAAGTAAATGTTGTCTGCATAAAGTTTTAAAGTATTTAGTTATTGAGAAATTATCTTAACAGCTAAACAGTATTACGTATACTTAATATTTAATTCGTACAAGAATTGTTTGTTGCTTATACGCTTATATTATAAAAAGATAAATTTAAAACGTGGTAAATATTTTCCCAAGTTTTGTTCTAGTTCTGTTCTAGTTCTGTTCTAGTTCTGTTCTAGTTCTGTTCTAGTTCTGTTCTAGTTCTGTTCTAGTTCTGTTCTAGTTCTGTTCTAGTTCTGTTCTAGTTCTGTTCTAGTTCTGTTCTAGTTCTAGTTCTGTTCTAGTTCTAGTTCTGTTCTAGTTCTGTTCTAGTTCTGTTCTAGTTCTGTTCTAGTTCTGTTCTAATTCTGTTCTAGTTCTGTTCTATTTCAGTTGTAATTCGTTTTTAATTCCTTTCACATTCCCTAAAAATTACAATTTCCTTTTCATTGTGCTTTTTGTCACTTTATCATCTTTAATTTAATTTCCTGTAACTTATGCAGATATCCTGTACACATTACACATAAGTTAAAAGTATTTGCTATCATTTATTTCTTAGTATACATGGTGTTAGTAATCACTCTAAGAAATTAATTTTAATTAGCATAAAGATGTATGCAAATGTCCTTGATATTGTGGGTATTTGATCATACATCATGGACAGTAAACATCATAGGAATTGTTTTGTTGTTTCTTTTGAAACTTTTGTCCGCATTGTCATGGCAGTTGACATGTGATATATTGACCTTTATGCATGAGCCTGTAAGATATATCCATTTCTACATGTATGATATATTGAGACTTATGTATGTTATGTCAGTGTTATTGGTTCAAAGGATAAGAAAAAGGAAGTCATTGTATTTTTTTTTGTTTAGAGACTTAAAGGAAGAGTATTATGATAGAGAATGTTAAACAAACAAATATTTATAGTCAATCAAAGAGACAAGACATTTGACTACATGACCAAGAGGTAAATTTTAATATAAACAAATGGTCATACATACATATCTACATACATATTATGTAAGTACGTGTGTGTGTGTATTTAAGACTATTGTTATTTTTCTATTAGTAAGTTTCTTAGAAATTTTTTTGTGTTTAATGTTCCAGGATTTGTTCATTTTAATTTACAGTTAGTTTAACATGTTGGTATTTCTGTTTTCCTTTTTATGCTTAAATAGAACACTGCAGGATATTTGTTCTTTTGTTTTTTTTGTATTAAATACCTAAAGGTCAGAAAATGATTTGAAATATTTTGGAATCATTTGCTTTTTATTACAAGAAGAAATTGCTATATATCCGTTTGTATTGAAGTGAAAAGTGAAAATTAAAAGGAAAACTAAATAGAAAATTATTTTGTCAGAATGAAATTTAGTAAATTTTGTTTAAGTTTCATTTTGATTATATTCGCTGTTAAAACAATTATGTTGGTGTAGAGAACTAAAAAGAGGAGAGGTCGAAGTAGAGTAAAAATCGAAAGGACATCGATTGAGAGTTGTTATCAAAGAAAATATTTAAGTAGAGTTCAAAGTAGATATCATCGAGATCGAAGAAGATCAGAATAGAATAGAGATCGGAGTGAGTGAGAAGAGATCGAAGAAGATTCTAGAACGTTGATCGTAAAAGCAGAATATAGGTCGAACAAGAGTAAGGACTGGTGTAGAGATCGAAGTAAAGATTGATGATATCGAAGTAAAGATTGATGATATCGAAGTAAAGATTGATGATATCGAAGTCGAACAGAAATATAAGGAAATCTCTAAAAAGTCGAAAAGAGATCGAAGAAGAGTAAAGATCGAAAAGACACCGACGAAAACATTCAAGTAGAGTTCAAAGTTGTTATCGAAAAAGATCAAAGTAGAGTAGAGATCGGAGTGGAGAATGAAGTAGAGTAGACATCGAAGAAGATTCTAGTACGTAGTAGAGATGATCGTGAAAGTAGAATATTGGTCTAAAAATAGTAGGGATCAGTGTAGAGATCGATGTATAAAAGACAACGAAGAAGTGTCGCAGACGATCAGAGTAGAGTAGAGATCGGAGTGGAGAATGAAGTAGAGAAGAGATCAAAGAAGATTTTAGAACGTTGATCGTAAAAGCTGTTAGAATGTTGATCTTAAAAGTAGAATATAGGTCGAACAAGAGCAGAGATCGGTGTAGAGATCGAAGTAGAGATCGATGTATAAAAGACAACGAAGAAGTGTTAATATTGAAGAAGAACAGAGATAGAAGTGAGTTAGGGATAATGTCGAATAGAGATCGAAGAAGAGTGCAGATCGAAGTAGATTAAAGTAGAGTAAAGATCGAAAAGACACCGATGGAGTTATTGATATCGAAGAAGACATTAAAATAGTGTCGAGATCGAAGAAGATCAGAGTAGACTAGAGATCGGAGTGGAGAATGAAGTAGAGTAGATATCGAAGAAGAATCTAGAACGTTGTAAAGTTGATCGAAAAAGACGAATATAGATCGAAGAAGCGTAGGGATCGCTGAAGGGACATCGAATTATAAAAGACATCGAAGTATAAAAGACATCGAAAAGGAGCTGATGTCGAAGTAGAGCAGATATAGAAGTGAAGTAGAGATTAATGTGGAATAGATATTAAAGAAGATTTTTAATTAGAGTGAAGTAGAAATTAAAAATAAATTACTTTCGGGTTAAATAAAGAGTGGAGATTGAAGAACTTTGCAGATCGAAGAAGAGTAGATATCGAAGCAAAATATCGTAAATGAAGAGTTAATTTCGAAAGTTCAAAGTAGAGATTAAAGTAGTGAGATCGAGATCGAAAAAGACTGCAGATCACAATAGAACAGAGATCAGAATAGAACAGAGATCAGATTAGAATACAGATATCAGATTAGGTACATAGACCAGATTAGAGTACAGATAGGAGTAGAGAACAGAGTAGTGTAGAGATCAAAGAAGACTAGAGAAAAGAGAACAGTTGGATCGTAAGAGTAGAATAAAGATCTATGAAGAGTAGAGATCGGTGTAGGGATCGATTTATAAAAAATATGAAAGAAAAGTTGATATCGAAGTAGAGCAGATATAGAACTGAACTGGATGTAGAGATTGATGTCGAATAGAGATCGGAGAAGGATTGGGGTCAAAGAGAAGTAGAAACGAAGAAAATTTGATCTCGAAGTACAAAATAAATCGAAGAAAAGTAGTGATCGCAGTAGAGCAGAGAATAAAGAATAGTATGGTGGATGAAGAAGAAGAAAAAGATTAATGTAGAGACGTGATCGAGGAATAAAGTTAAGAAGAAATCGAAGTATTGTTAAGGCCAGAAGACAGTAAAGATCGGTGTACAATCGAAAGTGGAGATCAATCGTGATTTAAGTAGGGTATAGATCGCGAAAAAGTAAAAACGGATGTAGATCAGAAACAGAAGTAAATTAGAGTAAAATTTGATATTTTTAAAAAATTCACAATAAAATACAGAAGTACACCCGCATGCATGTAGTTTTCATTTCCAATGTTTTTAAAATAATAAACAACATTTCTATATTTCATTCATTCAAAGAAAAACTAATAAATTTTAATATGTATGTACAAACATACGTACATATATTTGTTGGCACAGTGCCTTTGCCATAAAAAAATAAATAAATAAAAAACACATTCAAACAAACACATATACATATTTACTATTTAAAAACCGCCACACAACACAAAATAAAACAACAACCACAAAAATATTTAAACAAAATATTTATTTAAAAATAAATGGAAAAAGGAATTGGACATTTTGTCAAACATTTGGTGAGAAAAAAAAAACAAATAAAACAAATAAAAGACAAAAAATATATATGTAAAAATAAAACACATTAAAAAATTCTATTAAAACCTACCGAATGACACATAATTTCAAACAACAAATTTCAAGATCATTGCTAAAACTGGGCTAAACATAAAAAAACACATGTGGGTCACATGTGCTTAAATAAATATTTATTATTAACACTTTTCTTTTTATCACTTTTATTTAACAATTAGGTTTGAAATTTAATTCTTTTTATTTAAAATTTTGCTTAAATATTTACTAAACAACTTTTTTGTTTTCCTTACTTCTCAAGGACACAGAATTTATACTTTTATTTCTTTTTTTTAATTTCTTTTCTTAACACAAAATTTATGCTAAAAATTTGCGTTTCTGCATGCTGGTGGCATGTGTTGCAGGAATACGTACACAGAAAAAATTTTAGGAAAAAATCAAGCAATTAAAAAAATGATTAACTTTAAAAAAAATTTTAAACAATTTTTTAATTGAGTCAATTAACTTTTTAATTGAAAT
>NC_060953.1:7238146-7244780 GCF_022045245.1 Lucilia cuprina | reverse complement strand
AACAGAACTAGAACAGAACTAGAACAGAACTAGAACAGAACTAGAACAGAACTAGAACAGAACTAGAACAGAACTAGAACAGAACTAGAACAGAACTAGAACTGTATTTTTTTGTCTATAAATCCCATTGTGTTTCTCTGTGATTTTCTTTTATTCCTGCCAAATATTATTTTGTTTAAAATTCATTTTCTTTGACCTCCTCATTACAACGTTAATACAAAAATTGTATATGTATGTGAATGTGTAAAATTTATAAGTAAAATTTTTGATTCCACTTTTATGATGAGGTCATTTTGTGTGTTGGTTTTTTGGTATTACCATTTCGAACAACTACAACAAAAAACGTCATGTTGCAGCTAGAAATCATGTCTGTTAGATTTAGTGGTTTTTAGGTCTTTGATTTTTTTTTGCGTTCCCCTGACATAAAAATTGTCTGACTTATTATACCCATACGTCATGTGTTTCATTTGAACTTTGAAAAAATGTTAGTGTAGTTATTGTACCAATTACTATTTGCTATAGTAGACAACATTCATTCAAAGTCAATCAAAGTCTTGTTTTTCAGAAAAAACAGGCCTCTTTTTTTCTTGTTGCTGTTGTTGGTTGTAAAGACAATGACTAGCTGTTGTTCAGCACATGTTGGCTTTGTTTTTTTTTTTTGTAATTTCAAGTGCAAAATACAATTATAAATAAACCTCCAAGGAAATGTTTTTAGTTATTGCGACACAGTGTTTTTAAAATAATAATTATTTAAGTTTATTTTTGCGGAAATTATTAAAGTATGAGTGTTATGAAATTAAAAATTCATCATACGCAATGTGTTACTTACATAGTTTTAATAATGTTAGTTCAAAATTAAATTTTGGTTACAGTATTTACATTTAAAGCTCTTTTAGTTTATTTTTTAATCTTCTCCCTATCCATAACTAAATTAATACCACTTTCAAGGACTTTATTTTCTTTTAACTAAAATACTTTCATGTTGAAAATTATTTTTATGGCAAAATATATTTCAACAGTTAATTGTTTAAATCTGTCATTGACAGCTGCAAAAACATGCTTTAAAGCTTTTTAATAACATTTAACAATATTTTTCAAAGACTAGGCTTTGTCTACTCAAACACTTGAACATTTTGTTATTACTGCCAATAGACTTTAACAAATAAAACTTGTTTAAATTCATACACACACACTCACAAATTTGTTTTTAATCTCAAACACAAGGTCATTTCTACACTATATATTAAATCCTTAAAAAATTATGTCTCTAATCTTTATTTAAGTTGTTTAAGTATAATGGTTATTAATGTCCCAAACATATATTTGCTGTCAAAATTAATATTTAACATCCATTTCCCTTTTATTCTGCTTTATTTATTTTATTATATTTGTTTGTATTTATTTTAATGTTTTTTTATGTTAAATAGGGCAAAATCTATGATAATAACACATTTTCTAAAAGGTCGTTAAATGCAAATGATAATATCTTTTTCTAGATATTCAGTGAAGCAAATTAATGTTGCAAAATGTTTGGTTAACAGGGATCATGCATATAAACAAGAATTAGTTATCTAAACTAAAAATGTACTTAAACTAGAAGTAAAAAAGAACTAGAACAGAAATAGAACAGAACTAGAAGAGAAATAGAACAGAACTAGAACGGAACAAGAAAAGAACTAGAACAAGTCTAGAACAGAACTAGAACAGAACTAGAACAGAACTAGAACAGAACTAGAACAGAACTAGAACAGAACTAGAACTAGAACTAGAACTAGAACAGAACTAGAACAGAACTAGAACAGAACTAGAACAGAACTAGAACAGAACTAGAACAGAACTAGAATAGAACTAGAACAGAACTAGAACAGAACTAGAACATTAAAAAGCTTCATTAGGAAGCTTTTGTAAAAGATATTTTAAGTTAGATCTTGATTTTTATAAAAAAATTTCCAAATTATTTACTCTTCCTATTTGCCTTTCAATGACCTCTTTTTTTCTCTGTTCACTCTTATCTCTGTTATTGCCACTGTTGATACCTTAAGGATGTTTAAGATATTTTTTATTACAAGGCTTTTTATAAAGCTACACACCAAATGGGCCAGTTAAGCAAAAAAGAAAAAAACAGCCAAAACAACTCAAATAGAAGCCATTAGTTAGATAATCTGCTTAAAAGACAACAACAAAAAAATAGATGAAGCAAAAAAAACCAACAACAAAGAAAAAAACGGGAACATTGATTAAATGTGTCAAACATTTAAAATGTAGCATATATTTAGGCAAAAAACTCATACACATGGTAACAGGAAAGTATATAAATAGGTTATGTTGTATGTGTTTGCAGAGAGGGGTAGAGGACTCGGTTGTTTTGTAAAGAGTTTGCATTTCAACGCCTTTAGTTTCATGTTTATATTGATGAGTAGAAATAAGTGAGCCGGATATGTGTTTGTAGGTTTCTTTTTAAGGATCGATTTTTTTCTAGTTTCCTTTACTAAAGTTTATGTGCTGGTAGTTGTGGTGACTTTGTTTGTTGTGCTTTCTATTATACAAATGTAAAATTTTGCTCTTTTTTTGTTTTATAGATTTCTTTGCCGGTGTGAGTAGAGTGTATATGTTTTTTGCTATTTGCTGCTGTATACTTTTAGGCTTATTTTTTATCGCATTTTTTGGAATAACCTGTTAAGTGGATTGTAATGAGAACGATATGATGTGTGGAAAAGTTTCTTCATTTGTTAACGCTTTTTAAATTGCTATCATAAAGTTAAGAAGTTCTTAATGTATATTGTGATTTTTTTACATTTTTTTTCATATGCCTACACACATGCTACACTTTTACACATGTTTAATTTATTGTATTGGCCACTTTGTTGTTTTTTTCTTTTGTTTTGTATTGTTTTATGAGATTGGCAGGGATTTCTTTTAAATACATACGCATTTTTTATATATAATAGTCTAATGTTCTAAAAAAAAGTTCTTGTATTTGTAATTTATAGGATTCTGTTACCAGACAAAGTTCCTTATAAATTGTAATTTTACTCGTTTATTTAGGCTTAAGTCATAAATAGTATTTGCTTTGATTTTATAGGGAATTATAAAAGAAAACAAGAATTTTTATAAAATGCTTATTCAACAGGCTTATTACTCCTTTTAATGCTTATTCAGCTACCGGTATATGTTGCGATTAAGATTTTTTTATTAATAAAATAAAACATAAAGAAGTTTTTCTAGTTGAAAATTTTCTAACAAAACTTTTAAAAAGAATATTTTCTAAAACAAAATTCATCTAAAAAATCTATTCACAAGAAATACTTTTATAGAAATTTCTTTTTAGATTAAAGCTTTTCAGAAAAGCAAGAGATTCGCTAAAAAATTCTCTATAACAACATAAACAGACTTTTGTAAAAGAAAGTTTAATAGAGAATATAATGAAAAAATTCTGCAAGTAGAAGACATTAAGAAATTCTTTTATATACATCGACTTCGGAACAAAAGATTTACTGAAAATTAGATAGTTTCTATAAAAAAGCTTTCTTTAAACATATTTCTTTAAAAAGCTTTTTTAAGTACATTTCTTTAAGAAAAACTTTATATATAGATTTTTTTTATAAGAAAACGTTCAAAAGAAAATTTTCCTTAAGAAAACTTTATTTCATTCAGAGAACATTCTAAATAAACTTTTATTTAAAAAACTTTCTTAACAATTTTTTTTATAAAAAAAACTTTCTTTAAAAACTTTCTACAGAAAGTCTTCTACAAGAAAATTTGCAAAAAAAAAACTTTTTGTAAGAAAAAAAATTTCCTAAACAAATTTTTCTTTAAAAAACTGTTTAAAAAACCTTTTTCTGTAAGATAAGTCTTTAAAGAATTTTTTCTATAAAAAATACTTTCCAAAGAGATTTTTCTTTAAGAAAGCTCTATAAACAAACTTTTTTTAAAGAAAACTTTCTAAAGATATTTTTATGTAAAAAAACGTTCTATAAGAAAACGTTATATAAAACTTTTTTACAAAAAAATTTTCTAAATATACTTTTCCGAAGAAAGTTTTCTTTTCTATTAGAAAGTTTTCGGAGGAAAATTTTCTATAAAAAAAATTAAGAAAACTTTCGAAAGAAACTTTTGCGAAAACTCTCTAAGCCCACAGTCTACAGAAAGAAGAAAAAAAATCAAAAGTAAGTTTTCTATAAGCAAGCTTTTTTATCAGAAAACTTCTTAAGAAACTCAGCAAAACGAAACTTTTCTTTAAGCAAACTTTCTAAGAAATTTTTTTTTACACTAAAACTTTTTTGGAAAAGTTTTTAGAAGAAAACATTTTAAAGAAACTTTTCTATAAGAAAACTTTCTAAAAAACTTTTTTGTAGGAAAACTCTCGAAGAAAACTTTTCTAAAGAAAATTTTCTATAAGAAACCTATTGAAAAATTACTTAAAAGAAATGTTTCTATAAGAAAACTTCTAAAGAAACTTTTCTATAAGAAAACTTTGTAAAGAGAATGTTTTCTATTAAAAAACTTTTTCAAGAAACTATTCTATAAGAAAACTTTCTAAAAAAACTTTTTAAAGAAACTTTTCTATAAGAAAACTTTCTAAAGAAACTTTTCTATAAGAAAACTTTTCTATAAGAAAACTTTCTAAAGAAACTTTTCTATAAGAAAACTTTGTAAAGAAACTTTTCTATAAGAAAACTTTGTAAAGAAACTTTTCTATAAGAAAACTTTCTAAAGAAACTTTTCTATAAGAAAACTTTCTAAAGAAACTTTTCTATAAGAAAACTTTATAAAGAAAACATTCAAAAGAACTTTTTCTATAACAAAGTTAGTTAGTTACTTAGTTAGTTAGTTAGTTAGTTAGTTAGTTAGTTAGTTAGTTAGTTAGTTAGTTAGTTAGTTAGTTAGTAAGTTAGTTAGTTAGTTAGTTAGTTAGTTCGAAAACATTTCCCTTTCTAATTACTAACCTTAATCCTCTAAGTCTTATATTTCATTGTTTTTCATCCTTAATAATATTTTTTTTATTGCTTAAACAAAAGTCCCCAAGACAGGATCATGACAACATTTTACTGTCAAAATTATAAATTTTTAAAATATTACAACACTCTCCCTTATCTCACTAAAAGCAATTGCGTTAATATTTAAAGACATTTTTATGGTTTCACTTTTTTGGGAAAAACAAAATCAACCTGTAAATTCAGTCGACCATAAATTTTAGATTTAAGTATATTTATGATTAATGAAATAATGGAGAGGGAAGGAAGAAAAGTTATAAATATATATACCAAGTTATGATTGTAAACAAGTCAGTGTTTTAAATTGTATATAAATCGAATTAAATTTGGGTTTTTGGAGGGAGTAAAAATCTTTTTTTTTAATAAAAATGTTAATATTTTTTTATATTTTTCTATTTTCAGTTATTGCAACCACAAATATGAAGCAGAAAATAAGGCTAAAAATAATAAAATATTAACTATTTTATATAAAAAGACGAAAAAATTGCTATCAAAATGTTCACAAAAAGGACTTAAGCATTTAAAAAGTTTAGATTCTATTGCCAAATAGAATATGAAAAAATAAACTTAAAAATCAAACCACAATCTGGTCTTCCCATTAAAGAAAAAAAAAACAACGTCTCCAAGTAAATTGAATTAAGAATAAAAGAGAGTAAATGAAAGAGAGTGACTTACGGCTCCTTAAAGAAACCCCAAATATTTACTTAAACAAAATCAAAACAAATTCCTAATAAAACGTAAACAAAACACTCAAACAAACAAATAAAACAGGTTTTCTATACTACAAACCAAAAAAAAAGTAAACAAAAACAAAGTGCAGTTAGAAACTGCATCATCAAACCAAAAAAGAGAACAAAAAAAAAAAAACACACACTTACAATGTTACGCAGTTGTGTTTGCTTTGGCCAACGTGGTAATCACAAACGACGCAGCTCCTCGTTTGATACATCATCCTCGTGTCGTTCTTCGGAAATTGAACGTGGCGGTAAAACTGCCACCACAACAGCTGATGGCAGTCAACAGCAACAGAATTCGGTGGCAAATGGTCGTGTTGCCTCCAGTTTATTACAATTATTCCAGACGAAAGGTTGGTACCGACATTGGCGTAAACCTACAAGGGGCATCAGTATGACTAAAATTGAAATAAGTAAGTGAATCATCAATTATATTTATACTATAACAATTTGCATTAATATTATTAATAATGTTTAAGTAATCAGATTCATAAACAAAGTTGCCATTATAATATGAGACATGGACTCTTTAGTAGAAGTGTTAATGATTCTTAAGTGAAAAAATGTGCTATAATTTGAATTTTTAAAACATTATAGTAAATTGTTGGTGCATAAAATTTATTATTTAACGCAGTGGAAAGCATTTTTCTACAAGAAAAATTGCGTCATTTTGTCAGACTTACTATAAGGACTGCACAATGGGTAAAAAAGTAAAAAAACAACAACTGGTATAGAACAGAACTAGAACAGAACTATAACATCACTTGAACAGAACTAGAACAGAACTAGAACAGAACTAGAACAGAACTAGAACAGAACTAGAACATAACTAGAACATAACTAGAACAGAACTAGAACAGAACTAGAAAAGAACTAGAACAGAACTAGAACAGAACTAGAACAGAA
>NC_060953.1:7234775-7238046 GCF_022045245.1 Lucilia cuprina | reverse complement strand
CTGTTCTAGTTCTGTTCTAGTTCTGTTCTAGTTCTGTTCTAGTTCTGTTCTAGTTCTGTTCTAGTTCTGTTCTAGTTCTGTTCTAGTTCTAGTTCTGTTCTAGTTCTTATATTTGAAGTTCTTTAGAAAGTTGACTTATAAAAAATTTTCTTTAGAAATCTTAATGTAGAAAGATCTCCATCAAAAGCAACAGACCACTTTTACCATTGAATTTAAAATTAAGCAACCATTAAATTTCTATTAAAAATATTTTTACCAAATAAAACAAAAAGAAAATGTAAAAAGTTTTCTGATTTTCACACCGTTTCATCACACTACTAATTGGTATTAAAGGTGGATAAAAGAGCAAGAGCCTATAAAGTTGATTTACAGAAAACTTTTTAGGTAAAATAAAACAATGTAAGGAACGAGAAGGAAAGTTTTATTTTGAAAGGTAATAAAGTTCAAATAGCAGCCTAAAGATATAAGAACCTAAGTAAACTCATAAACACATAAAAAACGTATCTTAAAGATGCTTATAAAGAGATTTCTGATTTCATATGTTGAGCTGAGAAAAAAAGGCTTCAAATTACTTAAGAGAAAGAGAGGGGAAAGCATGCCTTAGAGATGTAAAACAACTCTTTATACATAGACAAGACACATGTAAAACACATTTATTAGCTGTAATTTACGCACACAATCTTACGTAACGAGCAACGTGCCGCAAATCTTTAAGGATTTAAAGGTATATAGACTTTCGAACTTAGACTCACTCATCAACTAACTCCACAAGATAATTAAATATATATGTACGTAAGTTATCATGTATCTTATCTTGTGCATGTGTATAATTATATAAGATTTTAATACTTTAATAGTTTCTCACATTTTCAGTTTTCTTTTTCTTCTTCTTTTGGCAGTTTTTGGCACAAATTTTTAATAGTGTAAAATTTTACTACCTCTGCTAGCGTATAAAGGTGTGTATGAGTATAAAATTTTATACATAAAAATTCCATTAAGTAATTAAAATAAATGATTTTTTATGGCAGCAGCCACATTAGTGATACAAAGAGGCAATAAATTTAATATGCAATTAATCTATATTAATATAATGGAAATAATTTTTTAACAACAAAAAAAATCCAAAAAATTAAGATTGATTAAATATCGCTTAACTTTTAACAAAAAATAAAAGCAATTATTGCAAAGAAACAGCTATTAATTTTCTAAAGAACAATTTTATCTCAAATAATTTTTTTCGGAAAACTTTTTAAATTAACTTTATTATAAAGAACACCTATATATAAATTTAATAATATATCCCAAAAGAAAATTTAAAGAAAAGGTTTCTGCAATAAAGATATTCGGCGTATGAGCGATATTTGTCAATATAATCATCGCTTTATCACTCATACGCTGTGTGATGTCTGAGCAGTGGAAAAGAAGGTATGTTCTAGATTTGTTCTTATTCTGTTCTAGTTCTATTCTAGATTTGTTCTAGTTCTGTTCTAGTTATGTTCTAGTACTGTTATAGTTCTGTTATAGTCCTGTTATAGTTCTGTTAAAGTTCTGTTACAGTTCTGTTCTAGTTTTGTTCTAGTTCTGTTCTAGTTCTGTTCAAGTTCTGTTTTAGTTCTGTTCTAGTTCTGTTCTAGTTCTGTTCTACCAGAACTAGAACTAGTTCTGTTCTAGTTCTGTTCTAGTTCTGTTCTAGTTCTGTTCTAGTTCTGTTCTAGTTCTGTTCTAGTTCTGTTCTAGTTCTGTTCTAGTTCTGTTCTGCTCTAGTTCTGTCTTAGTTTAGTTTATTTTTCGTCTTCCTACACATCTATAGGATTTATTATATTTAAATTCATAAGAAGAAATAATCCATCAAATATTTGATCAAACTTAAACAATTTAAATATTTTTTACTTAAAAATATAAATAATAGACTTCCTGATTTATATTTCAATACATTTCATTAAATAAATTGTCTTTTAAAATATGCTTTATATAATCTTCTAACAGAAATTTGTCAATAACGCTTTTAAATACAAGTTAAATCAACAAAAATAATGTAAATAAAACCAGAGAAATTTATTCAATATAAATTTCACTTACAAGATGGAATTACAAAAATATCTCCCACATATTGTATATTTTAAATATAGAAAAAAATCTTTAAACAAAAACCAGCAAACAGTTTAAGGAATAATATATTGTTAAAAAAATGTCTAAGCATAATAAAGACTATTAAAAAATAAGGTTGTTTAAAGCAAAATAAAATATGTTTATAAAGATATCCTCTAATTCTATGAAAAAAATTGTTCGCTGGTCTTTTTGGTCCTTTTTAGGAGCAAAACAAAATTATCATTCATTAAGACTTGAAACACAAAACACGAGTGTTTTATATAAAAAACAACTTCTAAGTATTTATTTCAGCACACTCATGAGTAAAATAACTAACCTACACACGCACACACATTCGTTTAAGAAAAATAGATTTGAGCACGTACCGTTATTTCTTACACACACTCTTTCTTTGCCTCTCTCCTCATAACATTAAACTATAGAGTATCATTTAAACCGTTACTTCTTTACTTACAACAATATCAACCAACAACAAAACACATGCACACACGTGTTTTCTCTCGACAATTCAAATTAAATTTATAACTGTTTAACTTAAATGTATGAATACAAACAACAAATACAATTTCTCTTTAATAAGAAATTCTTATTTATGCCGGCATGTTTACATTAATACATGTTTATTCGTGTAAATGTTTAAGCATGTGTGTATGTTTTATTTATTTTGAACATTTAACATTTATTTTCACATTTCTTTCGCTCTCACTCTACTTTCTTAACTGTGTGTACATAACATTTAATATATCAATGTGCGTGTCCTTTGTTTAAGTTTCTATTAGCGTTTTTATATCGGATTTCTCATTTCCGTGTTTTGTATATTTTCTAACCTAATGTTTTCACTTAAATGCATCAACTAATCAATTGTAAAAAGTGTAAAATGAGGTCGTTTTTTTTGTTTTTCAAAATATTGAGGTTTAACAATAAAACTTAAGGTTTTAAAGGAAGTTCTGTTTACATTTACAAATTTATTGTATATGTTTGTATTAAATAGGATAAAAATAAAACAGCAATGAACTAGAACAAAATTTGAAGACAACTAAAACGGTACTAAAATAGAAATAGAACAGAACTAGAACAGAACTAGAACAGAACTAGAACAGAACTAGAACAGAACTGGAACAGAACTAGAACAGAACTAGAACAGAACTAGAACAGAACTAGA
>NC_060953.1:7225685-7234675 GCF_022045245.1 Lucilia cuprina | reverse complement strand
CTAGAACAGAACTAGAACAGAACTAGAACAGAACTAGAACAGAACTAGAACAGAACTAGAACAGAACTAGAACAGAACTAGAACAGAACTAGAACAAAAGTAGAACAAAAGTAGAACAGTACTAGAACAGAACTAGAACAGAACTAAAACAGAACTAGAACAGAACTAGAACAGAAAAAGAATAGAACTAGAACTGAGCTAGAAATTTGGTTGTTTTTATCCATTGTTTTAATGTTTGCTTCCAAACTGCCAACTTTATTGCTTCAATAGTCCAACCCTTTTAGCTAAAATTTCTAACCTGAGGTTATAATACTTCCTTTATCAAACTTGCAAAAATTATCAACAAAAATAGCGGAAATAACCCTTAGATATTACCATTTGGGAATTAAAAAAAAGTTTTTGTTTAACCCAAAATGTCTTTAATATAAATATTAATACTTTTCTTTTAAATTTCCTCCTAAAAGTATATAATTTTTATTGACTTTTTCTACAAAAAGCTAAAAAAAAACAACAAAAATAAAATCCTTGTGTACTGTTCGTGATTGTGACATTGACATTTGAATAAATATTTAGAACAAAATACAACAACAAGAACAATAATAAAAAACACAACTACCCACTTTAGTCAGCATTAAAAGACTCTTTCTGTAATATATTACCAGCCATTTTTAAGAGCATACTTTTTGGCGGCTTAAGTTTTAATGTTATATTGACACAATTACTATATTGTAACAGTTGTGAACATTTTATTTTTTGTTTGTTTTAAAGCAAAGTATTAAGCTAATTTTTATAACAACATTAAAATTTAATTAAATAAGAAATGCAAAAAAAGGCTTTTGATGTTTTAAAATGAAGAATAAAAAAAGAAAACTCATAAAAAGTAAAAATTTTAAAATAAAGTTTAAATGAGAATATAAATTATAATTGATTAATTAAAAATAAAATGGTAAATTACATTCAATTATTAACTTTAAATTTTTTTAAGAAAAAATTCATTAAAATCCTTTAACAAAAACCTTCAAATACGAATAAAAATAAATGTTCTATAAATCTTTTGCTTAATGCTGCCTTAACATATGCTACAAATAAACATATTTCATCTATTTGTTCCTTAAATAGTCTACTTCATGTTTTCGCTTTTGACATCAACATTTATTATGCTCTTAAGAATATAGAGAATCTAAAACATCTTTTAATTTAACAAAATTTATATTTTCGTTGCTTTTGTTTGTATTAAAAATCAATAAATAATAAAACTTATATAATAAATGCTAACACACACATACAAATATACAATAAACATTTATGAATTTATTCATGTTTTTATGTTGTCACACACACACACTCTTACTCATGAGTAAAATCATTTTCTAATATGATGAGAGTGTATGAGACTTTTCAATATGTGTCACATCTGTCCTTAATTTCCAACAACAGATAACAAGTTATTTTTGGAGGATTTTAGGGGCGGAGGGGAATATTTATAGATTTTTAAGAGGTAAAAGAGTGTCATTAATTTTTAAAGGAATTTAATAGAAAAGAAATCAACAAATATTCTACAAGATATATAAACTAAAAAGAAGAACGAGAACTAGAACAGATCTTGAACTGAACTGAACTGGAAGTAGAACTAGAACAGAACTAGAACAGAACTAGAAGAGATCTAGAACAGAACTAGAACTATAAAAGAACTAGAACTATAACAGAACTAGAACAGAACTAAACAGAACCAGAACAGAACTAGAACAGCACTAAAACAGAACTAGAACAGAACAAGAACAGAACAAGAACAGAACTAGAACAGAACTAGAACAGAACTAGAACAGAACTAGAACAGAACTAGAACAGAACTAGAACAGAACTAGAACAGAACTAGAGCAGAACTAGAGCAGAACTAGAGCAGAACTAGAACAGAACTAGAACAGAACTAGAACAGAACTAGAACATAAATAGAACAGTACTAGAACAGAAGTAGAACGGAATTAGAACTGAACTAGAACTGAGATTGAACTAGAACAGAACTAGATCTGAACTAGTACCGTACTAGAACAGAATAAAATTTCTGGGTAATGTAGAGCATGTTGCGTATGAGTAATATTTAACTTTAATCAAACAAACTGTAATAATCATACGCTCACTAAATTTTTTGAAACATCTACACTTCTCATAACTTAAAAATTTACTTTATCATGTATTTTTTCTTAATATTTATTTAGTCTTGCCAAAGGATTTTTTATAAAAATATTTGTTCACTTTTTCACACTCGCTAACATTATTTACATAAATTTACGCATTACATGAACATTTTTTTAAATGAAAGTAACTTTTTTTTATTACATTTTGTCTTAATATCTGTCACTAAAATGTTAATAGTAAAGTTCTAACAGCAAAAGTAACAATTTCCTTAGAGAAGAAAAAAGGTCAAAAATCTTTCGTGTTTTTCTTTTTCTCTTCAAGCTTAAATTCCTGACAAATTTCATAGTTAAAGTGATTTTCTACATTCCATCCTTCTTTTTTTTTTTGTAGTAGGAAAAGAAAAATGCCTTAGTGTCTTGTTACTTGTATAAATAAGAAATAAAAAATTTATTGAAATGTATGAAGAAGAAAAAATATAAATCTACATAAATTTTTTTTCCAGCTTATTTTCCCACTTGATGTCTTTAAATATATTCCGTATAATTGTGAATAGAAAAAAATAAATATTTCATTTAATGGCCATGCTTGTAGGCTGAAGTGTTTGAAGGGCGAAAGTACAAGATATCTGTGATGGAAAAATGTATATGAGAGATTAACATGCATTTGAAATGATAATTTTGTGAATTTTTTTAAGTTATAAAAATAAATGATTAATGAAACAGAAATCATAAAATAAAGAATCTAAATTCGCCAAAAAAAAAATACTTGTAATCACGGCGTATGATTGTTAAAGGGAGATAAATTAATTACATGGCACTCATATGCTCTTGTGTTTTTTTTTAAATAAAAAGTTAAGCATTTTGTATGTTGTTACAAAATGCTTAACTATAATTCAAATTAAACAAAATTTGGCTCACTAATAGAGAAGGAGTTAGCTTTTAGATTATGCCTGTTTTTAAACTAGTTCTGATCTAGTTCAGTTCTAGTTCTGTTCTAGTTCTGTTCTAGTTCTGTTCTAGTTCTGTTCTAGTTCTGTTCTAGTTCTGTTCTAGTTCTGTTCTAGTTCTGTTCTAGTTCTGTTCTAGTTCTGTTCTAGTTCTGTTCTAGTTCTGTTCTAGTTCTGTTCTAGTTCTGTTCTAGTTCTGTTCTAGTTCTGTTCTAGTTCTGTTCTAGTTCTGTTCTAGTTCTGTTCTAGTTCTGTTCTAATCCAGTTCTAGTTCAATTGTAGTTCAGTTCTGTTCAGTTTTGTTCTGTTCTGTTCTATTTCTAGTTCTGTTTTGTTCTAGTATTTTTGTTCTAGTTCTGTTCTTGTTCTGTTCTATCCCTTCTGACTTCTTCCTACGTCCTTATACCATTCATTCTATTCAGAAGGGTTAAAGCAACAGCAATAAACAATTGAGTCCAAAACAATAACAAAAAAACCTTGCCTTTTAGATCAATTTCATTATTTTATTCCCATTATTATTTTAGATTTTAGTTTTCTATGTGCTAATAGTAGGAAAATGTGTAAAACTCACGCAATTCAAAGAAAAAGAAAACATTAAAAAAATATAAAAACAGCACACCTTCTATTATTCTAAGGAAACAAACACAATAACACCAAGATTAACCATCTTCTGAGAAAAACAAAAAAGCAATAATAACCGTTATAATAACAAAGAAACATATAGACAAACAAAAAATGCGTTTGTCATTGTTCAAGGCCACATGTGCAAAAAAAATATAAAATCTCGCTCACACTTCCCAAAAGGCTCTCACAATCAAACTAAACTCAACAAATAAATATTACAACGAATTTATTACAGGTTTTAAAAAATGAAACTAATATGTTTATAGAAGTGTTTACATGTTTGTGTTTGCTTCCAAATGTTTAAGTGAATTTATTCGTGTTTGTGTTTTGTTGTAAAATTCCCCTAAAGCAAAAATAATAATAAAAATACCAACAAAAATTTTTACACAAAAAATTCTTCAGCATGCATTTCAATTCTTAAAAACATTTGATGACATTTCACTTAACATTTTATTTCTTACTCACACTGTGCCAAACATCTAGAAGTGGATATTCATTCCTACAATAACTTATACATACTTATATTTATTTTATTATCTCTATTCTGTGTTCATCAAATAAATGAAGGAAAGTGAAAAATAAACAGACAACAAAACGTTGTGTTTTTAAAATTTTGCAAACATTTTCAAGAGTATTTGTGTGGAAATGTTTGTTGGCAAACACAAACATACATATATGTATGTACGTATGAGTAATAGTGCAGATGAGACAAATTTAATAGGGGTATTTCTTTATTTTTATAGTTCAGATTTTGTTCTGTTCCAGTTCTGTTCTAGTTCTAGTTCTGTTCTAGTTCTGTTCTACTTCTGTTCCAGTTCTGTTCTAGTTCTGTTCTAGTTCTGTTCTAGTTCTGTTCTAGTTCTGTTCTAGTTCTGTTCTAGTTCTGTTCTAGTTCTGTTCTAGTTCTGTTCTAGTTCTCTTCTAGTTCTAGTTCTGATCTAGTTATGTTCTAGTTCTGTTCTAGTTCTGTTCTAGTTCTGTTCTAGTTCTGTTCTAGTTCTGTTCTAGTTCTGTTCTGGTTTTGTAATAGTTCTGTTCTAGTTCTGTTCTAGTTCTGTCCTAGTTCTGTTCTACTTCTGTTCTAGTTCTTGTTCTGTTCTAGTTCTGTTCTAGTTCTGTTCTAGTTATGTTCTAGTTCTGTTCTAGTTCTGTTCTAGTTCTGTTCTAGTTCTGTTCTAGTTCTGTTCTACTTCTGTTCTAGTTCTGTTCTAGTTCTGTTCTAGTTCTGTTATAGCTCTATTCTAGTTCTGTTTTAGTTCTGTTCTAATTTTGTTCTAATTCTGATTCAGTTCTGACCTAGTGGTGTTTGTAGTTCTAGTGCTATTCTAGTTCTGGGTTTTTGTAAACATTTTTTGGAAGGTCTTCCTTAATTTCTTACTGGCGAATATTTTTTTGAAATACATTCATATTTACTTTTCTAAAACTTCTTGTATGTGTTTGTTTATTTTTGTTTGTCACATTGTGAACATCAGTTAAATATGCATTTAATTGTGTGTCAGTCATTCATACCTTTTCTTCTGATTTTCATGAGAGGCACTCATGCATTAACATGTTTTTGTCACATGTAAATATATTTATGCATATGTATGTATGTATGTATGTATGTATGTATGTATGTATGTATGTATGTATGTATGTATGTATGTATGTATGTATGTATGTATGCATGTATGTATGTATGTATGAATGTATGTATGTATGTATGTATGTATGTATGTATGTATGTATGTATGTATGTATGTATGTATGAGAGTGAAAACATAAATGTTTATTTTAAACTAGAAAACATAAGCAGATAACATACACTCCTACAAACAGGAAACCTGAGGAAAGGTACTAAATACAACAACAACAATCACAAAAACTTCCCTACTTATATGTATGTTTAAATCTCTATAGGGAAAAATATTATACATAATGTGTATGTTTTTGGTTTTCATTTTTAAAATATTTTATTTTTGGGGCAGGTCGTTTTAGCTAAGAGACAGGTGGCAGTGATGATGACGATGATGGCATTAGTGGTAACAATGATTACAGCTAAACGAAGAATGAGTAATATGTTTATGTTTGAGGAAGAGGTATCCGTAGATAAATCCATAATAGAATTTGTATTTACGGTTATTACAGATTTTCTATTATTTTGTTGTATACATTTTCTGTATTTTGTGGAAATTGTTAGAAACCAATAGATTAGAGGGTTTTATTTTCATTTATTTTATACTTATTATTGTCTGCGTTTATTTTGTCTTGAAATGTTTCGCCATGTCTTCACTTTTTTTGCTGAGTAATACGAAACCTAGGGATTATTTTATTTTGTATTATGAATTGGTTATATTTATGGTGAAATAAAGTTATATATTACGGCAACAAAAAACGCAGATGAGTGATATTAAATTTTTAAATATTAAATATTACGTATACGACAAAATGAACGGTAACTAATGAGCTAGAACTGAGCTCAAACTGAACTAGAACTGAACTACAACTGAACAAGAACTGAACAAGAACTGAACTTGAACTAGAACTAGAACTGAACTAGAACTGAACTAGAACAGAACTAGAACTGAACTAGAACTGAACTAGAACTGAACTAGAACTGAACTAGAACTGAACTAGAACTGAACTAGAACTGAACTAGAACTGAACTAGAACTGAACTAGAACTGAACTAGAACTGAACTAGAACTGAACAACAACTGAACTAAAACTGAACTACAACTGTACTAGAACTGAACTACAACTGAACAAGAACTGAACTACAACTGAACAAGAACTGAACTAGAACTGAACAAGAACTGAACTACAACTAAACTAGAACTGAACTAGAATTATGTATTTACCATCCTTCATGGGTTAATCATTTTCAAATAGTCATATTATTCAATATGATTCGCTTGACTTAAAATCTGTTTAGAAAAAAACCCACTTTTAAGGCAAAATTTAAAACCATCGATTTTTATTTTATTTTCCATTTTATTTTTGTGACCATTTCGGTTGCCATTTATATTTTGTAGTATTTTTAGAACAAAAGGATAAAAAATCATGTCAAATTTGTTAAAAAATAAAAACAAGCGAAAATATTTCAAAAAAAAAATCATGAAAAATATAAAAAGAGGAAAAATCAAGAAATATCCATTTGCAAATTAAAATGTTTTAAAATTTTTTATTTAAGCTGTTACTGAACTAGAACTGAACTAGAACTGAACTAGAACTGAACTAGAACTGAACTAGAACTGAACTAGAACTGAACTAGAACTGAACTAGAACTGAACTAGAACTGAACTAGAACTGAACTAGAACTGAACAAGAACTGAACTAGAACTGAACTAGAACTGAACTAGAACTGAACTAGAACTGAACTAGAACTGAACTAGAACTGAACTAGAACTGAACTAGAACTGAACTAGAACTGAACTAGAACTGAACTAGAACTGAACTAGAACTGAACTAGAACTGAATTAGAACTGAACTAGAACTGAACTAGAACTGAACTAGAACTGAACTAGAACTGAACTAGAACTGAACTAGAACTGAACTAGAACTGAACTAGAACTGAACTAGAACTGAACTAGAACTGAACTAGAACAGAACTAGAACTGAACTAGAACTGAACTAGAACTGAACTAGAACTGAACTAGAACTGAACTAGAACTAAGTAGAACTAAAATACTGGGAATAACATAGACTTCCCCGTGTTTACCCACTTTTGTTGCCTTTTTATCAGTTGGCTTTTTCTCACAAAAAAAAAATTTATAAAATTTTCTTAAAACCCATTTTTTTAAATATTTTAAATATTTTCTTACCTTTTGTTAAAGCAGATGCTTTTTTCAAAAATACTTTTTTTAATAATTTTTTAAAGTGTGGGTGTTTTCTGGTCACACTCTATCATTTTTTCCACAAACATTCAAACAAACCATAATTTGCAAATAAACATTTTGCAAAAAATTTCTTATTTTTAAATAATCTTTTATTTTCCAATATTTATATTTGTTTAATGGCCATTTATTTTAAATTAACATATTTTTTGTTTAATTTTTCTCTTACACACACTTGGCAACTGAAAAAAATACTGGAATTCTGAAATCAATTTGAAACATTTTAATTACTCGGACATGTTTAATCATGCTTTTTTTGTTATTTATTTACAATAATATGGCGGTCGTTGCTTTATTTACACTAATTTATGATTGATATTTGTTTTAAAACAACAATGGCAAATAAACAATAAGATACAACAACAACGAAAAAAAACATTAATAAAACAAACAACAAAATCCATAAATAAACAAACACAAATATTTTCTAATTTTAGCAGAGAGAAATCAAAAACTGACACTATTCCACCGGCAAACGAAATTTTTTGTGAAAATTAATCAATTTTTTATTAAATTATTTCTTTCTATTTTAAACACGTTGTTTTCATTTTTTCAAACATTTCACTCTTTTGTTGTTTTTCATTTAGTTCTTTTACTCTTCCATCAATTTACCCGTTCATTTGTTCATTCTATTTTCGAGGATAAAACACAACCGTTTAGTTAAACGTTTCATGGAAAACTGAAAATAATTTTATTGGCGTTTAATAAACAAACCAAAGCAACAACAACAGCAACGGCATTAAAATAAAGGAAAAAGGAAAACGAAAAAAATAAAAACACTGTTTACAGCATAGAACAGATGATTTTTGTTTTGATGTTATCAATGAAAACAAAACAAAAAAATACTGTTATTTTTTTTGCGGTGAGAGAAAGATAGAGAGCATGTACTTAACAGGGTTGCTGTAATAACATCAATGTTGCCATTTTGGCGTTTTTGTCGCAAAATATCACGTTTTTAAAGTGGAAAAATTTTTCTCTCATTAAGTTTTATATATACAGGCCTGTCACAGTATTCCATTCCTATCGAAAGTGGAATTATCTTTCCTAATTTTTACCTTCAAAAAAGGAAAATGACAACTTTTTCAGGTCGAAACCACTTCACATCTTCAACGTGGGATTGACAATAGTTAAAAGATATTATTTTTTTAAGGTTTCATCGATTTATTTACAAGTTATAATTCCACTTTCGATCGGAATGGAATTCTGTGACAGGCCTCATAGTCTAGTCTATAGTCTAGTCTATAGTCTAATCTATAGTGTAGTCAATAGTCTAGCCTATAGTCTAGTCTATAGTCTAGTCTTTAGTCTAGTCTATAGTCCAGTCTATAGTCTAGTCTATAGTCTATAGTCTAGTCTATAGTCTAGTCTATAGTCTAGTCTATAGTCTAGTCTATAGTCTAGTCTATAGTC
>NC_060953.1:7221578-7225585 GCF_022045245.1 Lucilia cuprina | reverse complement strand
GATAAATAGATAGATAGATAGACAGACAGACAGACAGACAGACAGACAGACAGACAGACAGATAGATAGATAGATAGATAGATAGATAGATAGATAGATAGATAGATAAATAGATAGATAAATAGATAAATAAATACAAATAGTTACAAATAGATATTGATAGATTCTTATTAATAATACTAGTTGAATGACACTCTTTAGGTCAGAATATTGTCCTTATTTTAAAAGTTACATGTCTTTAAGGACATTCAAAACCCCAGATTTTCAGACTCACCCTGAAAGAATCGTTAACTTTACCTGTATACATACTATCTATAATACAAGTTAGTTACATGACCATATAACATAACACATACACCAACAACAGAAACAGCAAGTAGCAGCATATTGTTGTAGCATTGTTAACTGAATATAATAACAATAATAACAACAATAACAACAACAACAGCAGCAAGCAGGAATACACTTGGAATTATAATTTAACATTCATGACAATAAACCAAACCATATATGAGGAGGAAAATAAAATATATATGAATTTGTTAAAGAAGTAAAAGATGAACATGTAGTAGACGTATAAAGCAAGTGCGAATGTGAATGTGTTATAAAAGGGGGGTGGAAAAGTAAAGGAAAGTTAGGATATGGTGTGGATTTACTAACGTATAGGGTAGGGAGTTGAGACATACAACACACATAGAAATAATATGTTATTGTGTAGGTTTATATGAATGTGTATTAGTTAGACACAAACTATTGTATTTAGTTGTTGTTGTTAGATTTATACAAACATTCAGTCTTCATTTAGATATTGTTTGTAACAAAATTCTATTCCTTACTGTTCTCTAACAATTTACAATTTACACACATATGTCTAGGTATGTGTGTGTGTGTATGTTGCAAAAAAAAAAAAACAACACACAAGCAGACAAATACAAACCCATATAAACATACGCATTCAAAAGCATACATTTTACTTTATATATCTTTTTTGTTAACATTACACACACATACATGATAGCAATACATTTTACTACACACATACTTATATACAAATCAAACATTACATCTATACATTTATATATTCTATATATCATTCATTTATATACAATTTACTTTACTTACTTTGCAAACATACTTATGTACATGCAAGCATACATTCATACATATCTTATATACAAATAATATTTATTTGTATTTTGTGTGTGTGTGTGTGCGTATGTGTGTTTTGTATGTACTTTGTTTGTTTTGTACTTATACTCTCTTTCTCTTCTTATATATATTTTTATATTTTTATTTTTACTTTTTTTTTAAATCAAAATAAATATATATTTTTATAACTAAAAATTTAAAATAAAATTTCTCAAAAAAATGTCTAAAAAAACCAAAAACTCTAAAACACAAAAAACCAAAATCTCTCTACACAACTCCTCCTCAAATTCAACTTATAAAAATCAAAAACTACCAACTACTCCTACTTTTTGTTTTTAAACAAAAAAAACGTATAAAAACCAAAAACTTTTAAATTAAAAAAAAATCAAAAAATAACAAAAATTTGATAAAAAAAAACTGAAAAATATCAAATAAACTATTGAGTAGCAAATCAAACAAGAAAATACACAATGTACTAAGGCTCAAGTAAAAGCCTACAATGATTTGTTATACCTCACACAATTACAACAACAGCAACTGCAGCAGCAACAACAACAACAGCAGCAGCAGCAACAACAGCAGCAACAGGAGGAAGAGGAGACCACATATTATACCATAGATGGTAAACACTATAAAATAGTACGTAAATCCCAACAACAGCCACACCAGCAACAGCAACAACAACAACAGCAAGTATTGCAAATAGAACAACAACATCCTAGTCCTGCATCTTCGACCACCACCCAACAACAATATCCTGTTTATGCCAGTCCAGCTTTAAGTTCGACTGGTAATTCTTCACCAGCCTTACATGCAAATGTTAATAATAATAATAACAACAACAACAACACCACCACCACCCCACCGCAAGTTATTGTTTATAAAACAACTACTGGCTCATCAGCCGCCGCCGCCGAATCGCCCATAGCACGTCGTACAACACATGTTGCAAACGCTGGTTCGCCTGCAACATCTTCGAATACTGTTGCTTATTCCTCTGTGATACAAAGCACTCTACAGCAACAGCAGTTGCAGCAGCAACAACATCAACAGCAACAACAACAGCAGCATCAATTGAATCTTTGGAAAATAGAAGATGCTGCTCAACAAGAAGAAGATGTTAAAAATGTTTTACAATTACAGGTTAAACAAGAACATCAAAATCTAGACTATCACTCCTCTTTAGCAGGAGTTGTTGGAGGAGGCGGCGGTTTAGTAAGCGGTAATGTTGTTATGAGTGATAATCTTATATTTAATTTACCACCCGGTTTGGAAATTAAACAAACTTCGGGTCTTAATGTTTGTAACAATAATTCCCCACATTCACCCTCAGTCTTGCAACATACTCAACAACAGCATCAGCAGCAGCAACAACAATTATTAGCCCAGCAACAGCAGCAGCAGCAACAACATTTATACAATGAACAAAAGTTGCAGCAGCAGCAACCTGACAATAAACGTCACCAGCATATGATTGCTAACATGTTAATGTCTCCTTCTCATACCACCACCAACAACAACAACAATTCTTCGTCTAACAATAATAACAATACAAATAATACTTCGTCTACTTCTACGTCGTCTTCCCACCATCACTCTACGGCCACAACGTCACAGATTCAAATAAATTCTAAGGTTTGTATTTTATTATTATTTTTTTTTTTAAGTTTTCAAAAACAAAATTTAGTTTTTTTATTATTTTTTATTTTGATTTTTTTATTTTTTCTTGAATTTCTTTTTATTTTTCCAAAATTATTAGTTTTTCTGGCTACAACATTATATTTTTATTTTTAAATTTGAATTTTACAAAATTTTAAAACAATAGTCTCGTCAATGTATTCGAACACAACAAAAAAATTTTTATTTTAAACAAATATTTGTAGTCAAAAGATGGTTTTAAAACCCTAATAACACTAGTAAATAGTTCAAATAACTCTTTAAACTTTAATCACTTGCTTATTATTCAAATTCTAAACTCTTTATATAATTTACCAGTGATAAGCTTCAGATTTTTAAATCCTGTATATAGTTTTTTTTTCATTAGTTTGAAGTTTATTTTCCTTATTGTCCTCTGTGTGGAAATACTGATCAATTTCGAAGTACAGAAGTAGTTTAGTTAAGTTCTTGTTCTGTTCTAGTTCAGTTTTAGTTCAGTTCTAGTTCAGTTCTAGTTCAGTTCTAGTTCAGTTCTAGTTCAGTTTTAGTTCAGTTTTAGTTCAGTTCTAGTTCAGTTCTAGTTCAGTTCTAGTTCAGTTCTAGTTCAGTTCTAGTTCAGTTCTAGTTCAGTTCTAGTTCAGTTCTAGTTCAGTTCTAGTTCAGTTCTAGTTCTGTTCTAGTTCAATTCTAGTTCAGTTCTAGTTCAGTTCTAGTTCAGTTCTAGTACTGTTCTAGACGATTTCAGGACGTGTTCCAGTTCTGGTTTAGTTCCGTATTAGTTCTGTTCTAGGTCTATTCTAGTTCTGTTATAGTTCAGTTCTGCTCTAGTTCTGCTTTAGTTTTGTTCTGCTCTAGTTCTGCTTTAGTTTTGTTCTAGTTCTGTTCTAGTTCAGTTCTAGATCTGGTCTAGATCTTTTCTAGCTTTGTTCTATTTTTGTTTTAGTTCTTTTCTAGTTCAGTTCTAGGTCAGTTCTAGTTCAGTTCTAGTACTGTTCTAGACGATTTCAGGACGTGTTCTAGATCTGGTTTAGTTCAGTATTAGTTCTGTTCTAGCTCCATTCTAGTTCTGTTCAGCTCTAGTTCTGCTTTAGGTTTGTTCAAGTTCTGTTCTAGTTCTGTTCTGTTCTAGTTCTGTTCTAGTTCTGTTCTAGTTCTGTTCTAGTTCTGTTCTAGTTCTGTTCTAGTTCTGTTCTAGTTCTGTT
>NC_060953.1:7211066-7221478 GCF_022045245.1 Lucilia cuprina | reverse complement strand
TTTTAGAAAGTTTTCTTTTATGAAATTTTCTTTAAAAAATTTTCTTATATGAAAGTTTCTTTTAAAACTTTTATTTCATTCAAAAGCTTTCATATTGAAAAGTTTCTTTTCTATTAATAATAATGAATCATTTTTAATATAGCTAGCTAAATATGATGATTGATATTTATTAGTTTTCTTCTAGCAAATTTCTAAATATTTGTTAAAGTTTTTAATTCAGCTAGCTGAATAAGAAGATTATAAGGAAATTAGTAATTTTCTTAAATAAAATTCAAAAATATAGGTTATATTTCATATTCAGCTAGCTGAATAGCAAAATTTTGATGTTATTTTTGATTTCCTTAAAACAGAATCATGAAATATAGGTAGAATTTTAAATTCAGCTACATTTTTGGTAAATAAAATTTAAAAATTTTGAATATAATATTCTTTATTATAAGTTTTCTTAAGAACTACATATAATATGTATATAAAATATGTGTATACTTTGTTTTCTTTCCTCTACTATAATTTGCTCCTTTATAACTTAATTTTCACAAATTCTTGTGACAAATTCAATTATTTTTTAAATACTCGTCAAAATCTATAACAATGTTTTGCTTTATAAATATACGGTGAGTATCTATTTTCGCTGCAGAGAACAAAAGTTTAGATTTGTCAGCTGAGTATTTTTTGCCCATTTTATCTGATAAATAATAGATGTTTGTAATGCCCGATTGTACTATAAGATGAGCACAATTGATGCAGGGAAAGTGTGTCGTATAGAGGCGGGTATTTTTGAGATTAGCACAATTTTTATTGAGTATAGCATTTGCCTCGGCATGCACAACAAAATGGTCCTTACTGTGAATTCGATCAACTTGATTACAATGATCTACATCTTTATATCTATACCAGGGAAATTTTTCATCACTACAGCCTTTAGGAAAGCCATTATAACCCATACCTATTATGCGATTATCCTCATTGACTATGACGGCTCCCACTTGGACTCTGCTGCGTGCTGAGGATAAGACGGCAAGGGACATGAAGTGATCGTCCCAAGTAATCGCCCTATCTAAGTTATCCTCGAGCTTAATTTTTTTCGCAGGTATATCATTAGCGGAGCTGCTAGGCGTGGTCATGTTGGAGGTTAGGTTTTACAAACGGGTAAATCTGGAAAATAAATATATTTATAAAAGTTTCGTTTGAGAAAGTTTCTTTAGAAAGTTTTCTTTCAAACAAGTTTGTTTATAAAGTTTTTTCTAAAAGTTTCTTTAGAAAGTTTTCTTATAGAAAAACTTTTTCCAAATGGTTTATTCTAAAAAAAAAAAAACATCTTAAACATACTAATAGATCTGGAATCCTCTAATTTTGCACCGATCTAGAAACAACTAAACAAAACACAAAACAAAGAGTACAAGTGTACTAAAACATAATTATTGCAATATATTCCAACGAGTGTCGTACTTTTTATTACAGCTGTCCTATTTTTTACTAATTCTTTTTATTACTTACCTTTTATTTAATAGATTAGTTTTTTAAATTAAATTATTTTTTTTTTTAATTTGTTTATTACTATAATTTGTTAGTATTTTAACAATCCGCCAAAATATGTTGATCTGCAATCTTTGAAGGTGCCGGATATACTCTCAAACAAGATCTTTCAATAGAAAATAAACGATCGTTAAAACTAACAAAACTTAATGAAAAAGCTCTTTCTCTCTCTCTTCCAGTTGTTACTAAGTGCAACTGGAATATGCGCACACTGCGCATATTATTGAATTATTGAATGCACTTAGTAACTACAGGAATAGAGAGCTTTTTCAAAAAGTTTTGTTAGTTTTAACGATCGTTTATTTTTTATTGAAAGATCTTGTTTGAGAGTATATCCGGCACTTTCAAAGATAGCATATCAACGTATTTTGTCGGATTGTTAAATTACTAACAAATTATAGTAATAAACAAATTAAAAAAAAAATAATTTAATTTAAAAAAGTAATCTATTAAATAAAAGGTAAGTATTAAAAAGAATTAGTAAAAAATAGGACAGCTGTAATAAAAATTAAATTTGGTGTAAATTGTCAATAGTCTAGTCAATAGTCTAGTCTATAGTCTAGTCTATAGTCTAGTCTATAGTCTAGTCTATAGTCTAGTCTATAGTCTAGTCTATAGTCTAGTCTATAGTCTAGTCTATAGTCTAGTCTATAGTCTAGTCTATAGTCTAGTCTATAGTCTAGTCTATAGTCTAGTCTATAGTCTAGTCTATAGTGCAGTCTATTGTATTGTCTATGGTCAAGTCCATAATCGTGTCCATAGTCTAGTCTATATTATTTATTTTAGTCTATATTATAGTCTATAGTATAGTATAGTCTAGTTTATAGTTTCAATTCATATTATAAATGTATAAAAAAAGTTAAGAACGAACAGCAATATAGAATGCAACACTGCACATATTATATTATAAAATACGCTTAGTGACAACTGAGATAGAGAGAGAGCTTTTTTCATTAAGTATTGTTTGATTTAACGATCTTTTGTTATTTATTGAGAGATCTTTTTTAAGAGTATATCCGAAACCTTCAATGACTACAGATCAACGTAATCTGGCGGGTTGTTAAGTTTTGTTGTAAAGCTTAAATTAAAAAAAACATTTCGCAATAAAAACCTAACAAATTATAGTAATAAACCATTTAAAAAAGTAATCTATTAATTTAAAGGGTAAGCAATCAAAAAAAAAAACTTTTCTATAACAAAACTTTCTAGAGAAATTTTCCTACAAGATAACTAGAAACTGTTCTATAAGAAAACTTTCTTCAGAAACTTTTCTATAAAATAAATTTGTAAATAAACTTTTGTATAATATAACATTCTATAAGAAAACTTTCTAAAGAAACTTTTCTATAAGAAAACTTTCTAAAATAACTTTTCTATAAGAAAACTTTCTTAAAACTTATCTATAAGAAAAAAATCGATATAAACTTTTATATAATAAAACTTTTGAAAGAAACTTTTCTATATGAAAACTTTCTAGAGAATTTTTTCTCTAAGAAAACTTTCTAGAGAAACTTTTCTGTAAGAAAACTTTCTAGAGAAACTTTTCTAAAAGCCAACTTTCTATCTATTTTTAATCGTTTCTCCAACATTTTCATTTCTCAGATTTCCTCTGTTGTAAAACATAACGTCCAACATGGGCTCCAATGACAACTCCTCAAATTTTGAAATTCTAGAATATTTCAAGCGTTCAAATGCCTTAGATGACGACGATTACTTTATGGCCGTAGCTGTTTTATACTCAAAACAATGTAAAGACTCCAATAACCAAAAGGGAGCCATCATAGTCGATGAGGATGATTGCATAGTTGGTGTTGGTTATAATTACATCTATAAATGTGAAGATGAAGAGCAAAATTTTAAGGTTCATGCCGTGGCAAATGCTATTCTCAATAAATATTGCGATAATCTCAAAAAAACCCGCATCTATACAACGCACTTTCCCTGCGATCAATGCGTTAAACTTTTAGTAAAATCGGACATTACGAAAATCTATTATTTGTCATTTATAAATAAAACATCAGACAGTTATCGTGCGGCTGATTTGATGTTTTCTGCAAAGAACATTGAGTGTAATTGCTATACACCTAAAGAAAAAAAGATTAATATATCTAGAATATAATTGAGCAAGTAAAATTTCCCGGTGCAAATCTGCCTTAAGGGAGCCGGATATAAATACTTTACTTCATTACATCCATAAGATTTTATTTTAAACAATTGGTTTTATACATACATATATTGTTCTAAATAAAATTTATAATAAAGATAATTATGCACAAAATTAAAAACAAAAAAAACTATTAAAAAGTGAATTAAGGAAATAATAAAAAAAAAATTAGAATATATTTGATTCAGGTAGCAGAATTTTTAATATTACCTATATTTTCAAATTGTTTTTTAAGAAAACTAATAATTTCCTTAAAATTTTCCTATTCTGCTAGCTGAATTGAAAACTTTGGCAGATATTCGGAAATTTGCTAAGATTAAACTAATAATTTTTAAGAAATCATCATATTCAGCTAGCTGAATTAAAACATTTATTCATTATTAGCATATGGAAATGAAAGTTTAATATTAAAAATATTTCATGTAAGAAAACTTTCCAAAGAAACTTTTCTAAAAAACAATTCTAGTTTAGTTCTATATATTTCAGTTCTAGTTATAGTTCAGTTCAATTCTACTTCAGTTCTAGTTCAGTTCAGTTCTAGTTCTAGTTCAGTTCTAGTTCAGTTCTAGTTCAGTTCTAGTTCAGTTCTAGTTCAGTTCTAGTTCAGTTCTAGTTCAGTTCTAGTTCAGTTCTAGTTCAGTTCTAGTTCAGTTCTAGTTCCGTTCTAGTTCAGTTATAGTTCAGTTCTAGTTCAGTTCTACATCAGTTCTAGTTTCGTTCTAGTTCTAGTTCAGTTCTAGTTCAGTTCTAGTTTAATTTTAGTTCAGTTCTAGTTCAATTCTAGTTTAGTTCAGTTCTAGTTCAGTTCTAGATCAGTTCTACTTCAGTTCTAGTTCAGTTCTAGTTTAGTTCTAGTACAGTTCTAGTTCAGTTCTATTTAAGTTCTAGTTCAGTTCTAGTTCATTTTTTGTTCAGTTCTAGTTCAGTTCTAGTTTAGTTCTAGTTCAGTCGTGGTTTAGTTCTAGTTCAATCGTAGTTCAGTTCTAGTTCAGTCGTAGTTCGGTTATAGTTCAGTTCTAGTTCAATTCTAGTTTAGTTTAAGTTCAGTTCTAGTTCAGTTCAAGTTCAGTTCTACTTCTGTTATAGTTCAGTTCTAGTTCAATTCTACTTCAGTTCTAGTTAAGTTCTAGTTCAGTTCCAGTTCAGTTCTAGTTCAGTCGTAGTTCAGTTCGAGTTCAGTTCTAAATACTTCCGTTCTAGTTCATTTACTTCGATTTCTAAATATCAATTTGTTATTATTGAGTCAATGTTAGAATTCTGAATTTAAATTTTTATTGAAAAGTTTATTGATTAGATTGAGGACTAGACTGAGAACTAGTCGATTGAATGATCTATTAACTAATTAATTATATATAGTCTATTGAATAAACTACTGTTTAGTTTATTGATTAGAGTAATGTCATTTCTAATGAATAGACTATTGACTGAGAATGCAATAATAAATTCATCTAGCTGAATAGGTAGGTATTAAGAAAATTAACAAATTTCTAAAGAATTTTATGGATAAAGTATAAATTGAATATGAATTCAGCTTGCTGAATATAATGATTTTATGGAAATTAGTAGTTTCCATAAAGCAAACATCTAAATTCATGCAAAATTTTTCAAATTCAGCTAGCTGAATAGGAAGTATGAATGGAAAATTTAGTTTTCATATGACAATAATTAAACTTTTGCATAAATTTGTCAATTCAGCTAGCTGAATAGGAAGATTTAAAGAATATGATTTATGTATTGTAAGTTTTTGGATAATTTTCTTTATTATAAGTCATCTTACATAAAATGTACAAAAAACGCACGGAAAGCACAACACAAAAACTTTAAATAAAACAAATTAGCTGAAATAACCAAAATTAAAATAAAAACTTAAAAAAGCTAATAGTACAGCAATTATATCCAGCTATAGTCATATTTTTTCCTCCTCCCTTATAATTTAATATTCTCCATTTCTTGCGAAAGATTCAATTCCACCTCCAATATTTGTTCAAAATCTATGACAATTTTCGTTTTTTTGGGTATATAACGTTGACATTCTATTTTCGCTTTAGAGAACATTAAACGTGCCGCCCGATATATGGGTTTATTGGCATATTTATCTGACATATAATAGATTTTCGTAATGCCCGATTGTACTATAAGTTTAGCGCATTCATTGCATGGAAAAAGCGTTGTATAGAGGCGGGTATTTTTGAGATTGGCGCAATTTTTATTGAGTATAGCATTTGCCTCGGCATGGACCACAAACATTTTCTTATCGTTAATCGGATCAAAATCCTCTACTATGTCCTTAATATCGTTGGCTTTATACCAGGGAAATTCATCATCTTCACAGCTTTTGGGAAAACCATTGTACCCGATGGCTACTATGCGATTATCTTCATTTACTATTACGGCTCCTACTTGCGTAACGGGATCTTTGCTGCGTTGTGAGGATAGAACGGCAGTGGCCATGAAGTAGTCATCCCAATGTAAGTAATCTTGGCGTTTGCTATTTATCACAGGTGTCAATTTCGAGGAGCTGATGGGAGAGGACATGTTGATGGTGATGTTATTGGAGGAAAGGAGCTGAAAATAAGAAAACAGAGTTAATTAGGTTAAAAGTTAATAGATTACAAGTTTTTTTAATTTTATTTTTGCTATAATTTTACTTTTAGTGTTTTATGCTTTTAAGTTGTTGACATCACTGTTTATTTTCTTTTGTTTACTTTACTGTTTGTTTTTTTTCTAGCTTTTACTGCTCATCTAACGGAAACTGTAAATGTTTTATTACACTGTGAGAAAAATTTGTAGAAATGTTGATTTTTTACAGAAAAACAAAACGGATTTTATTTAAATTATATATAGTTTGTTTTATATAGTATATTTTATTTGTGTAATTTGTTTAATAATTTTATAATAAATTTTTTTGCAAAATTATATGGAATTCATTTACGAATAAACATAAACAGTAATAATTTTATTAATAATAATTTGATTGGAATACTAATTAGGAGAAAATAAAAAAAAAACAAAATTTTATTATCATCTCTCAATACCTTAAGCTTTTTGAGCTCTAATAGGTATGGGATTCTGTTTGAGATGCAAATAGATGGAACGTATACGTGAAACATCCTTGCCCGACTTGTTAACTTTGGGATTAAAGTCACACAATTTGGCTATACGTTCCCATTCGGTGCCGGGCTCCATGGGTCCACCATTTTCCAAGGCTGCTGCTTGTTTTTCAGCACTACGGGCCGCTGCTTTAGTTTTGGCAATAGATTCTTCGGTTTGTCTTAACCAATCCTCCAATTCCTTTTTAGCCTGAGCACGCAATTCCTCCTTTTTGCGCTCTTCTTCACGATCCTTCTCCTCCAAACGTTGTTGCTGCTCCTCACGCCATTTTCTGATTTTCTCAGGTTCTACACGTGATGGTGGTGGTCCGGAGATGGGATTAACATCATTATTATCGCCACCGATCATTTCAAAAGAACCGGTAGAAGATTCTAAACCACCACTGCTGCCGGCAGCCAATTCATTCATATCACCACCCAATAAACCAGCATCGTCCGCTACTGCAGGTGTTTTGGTAACTGTAGAAGAGCCAGCATTGATTTCCGCCTCTAAATCACCTAAAATAGACTTTTCCTGAGCCAAAAACTCGGCCGCAGGGTCTACCTCCTCGCTGGCGGTAGTGGGTGCAGCAACAAAATCATCTCCGAAATCCATACTGATAAACTAGTTTATTTAATTTAAAAATTTGTTCGTTTATTCCCAAAAAAAACAGATGACACATCATTTTAAGGCAGCGCATACAAAAAGAAAATCCGAAAGAAAAGGGGGCGTTTCAATAATCGTAAAATTATTTTTTTTCTTAATTTTTCATTACTTACCTTTATTTTTAAGAAATTTGTTATTTAAATTTTAATTTATTATAGTTTTCCTTTTATTTTTATAATTTTAATTATTTTTTTTCGTATAATTAATTTCTTGCCGTTTTATTATTTCGTGTTTTTTCTATTATCTTTTCTCTTGTTCTCTAGATTTTCTTGAATGTAGTGAAATTTTTTGTACATTCTCTTTTAGGTGTCACTTTTTATCTTATTACTAACGGTGTAACAACGACCGAAGCCAAAGACAAGTGTTAACAACTAAGCGAGTTTTTGGGCGATTTTTACTTATACAAATGGTACAGAAAAAAATGTTCTAAAAAAACTTTAAAATATTTTTTTTTATAAAAATGTATATATCTAACAATTTTCCACAGAAAATATATTCGTTTCCATAAAAAATGTGTTTTTTTTTTGTTAATATTCTTTTATTCAAACAATTATTACAGAAATTAAATTTATTTCAGAAAAAGTGCTTACAAAACCGCTTAATTTACTAAAGGGGGGCGTTGCACTTTACTAATGTAGTGTAAAAACGCCTGCAAATCGAACAAAACCAAAACAAACCGGGGCACATGCTATTAAACAAATAGTAATTCTAGACACAAATGCCTGCCTAAGGTAAAATAATTAAAATTTTGCATATGTAATCTTTACAATTGACAAGTCAATAAACAAAATACTTTAAACTAGAGTATAATGCTTAGCTATATAACAAAACGTAGTATTATATTAACACTATTTAAGTTTATTTTACGATTTTTTATACTCACATTTAATTAAAAGCCAATTTACTAAATTGAGACTAAAAACTTGTTAAAAATGCACTCAAAATGCTAAAAAAGCTGTAGTGTTATTATTTTAGTCAATAATAAACAAAAATGCCATACAAGAGACCTGCGTCGACAAACATTATTGGCAACGGCGGCTTAAAACATAAACCGAAAGTTAAAAAGATATATAAAAACAATAAAATTTAAAGCAGTTGATGAAATAAGCAGATTAACACAAATTTAAAATAAGTCTTCTATAAGTAATAATTAGTTTTTATATAAAACTCCACTAGACTTACAATTTTTTTTAATATATACCAAAGCTCCTTGTTATATGAAACTAAAAAATAGATATCTGGCAACTTTCGTAGATAATTATTGACCTAAAAAAGTGCTGCCCATTTTTTATAATATTACAATTTAAAGCTAAATTTGTACAATTTATCCAATAATTAAACTTTTATTTTATAAATTATTTAATTGTCTATTAATAATTTTAATTTTTTCTCGCATTTCTTTCATTTTAAACCCAAAAATCAATAATTTTTCCCTTAAAAGCCGTTACTACACCTACAATTACACTGACAATACACAAATTATTCTCTCCCTTTTTCAACTGCTGCTGCTTCTTCTTCTTTTTCTCATATATCTTCCTTTTTTCTCTGTGACTGCCATATTTTTCTAAAATGGCGCTTTGAGACAAGACGAAGTAAAAAATAGTGCATAAATTTTTATAAAATAACAACGAAATTGCTAATAAAATTTATTAATATTTACATAAAACGCAAGTGTAAATAGTGTTTAATATATAATAATGGAAAAAAGCAAGATATTTCCTAAATTAATTGGGAAAATTCTATAGCAAAAAATGACAATTAAAAGTGTTGGACGTGATTGATGATAGACAATTTAACAAGAAGAACGCGATACACATACATACACAAACACCTTCAACATACAATACAACAATAAAAAAAGACCCCAAATAAAAAAAGAAAAGAAAAAAAACGAAACGGAAAAAGAGGAGGACAAGTACAATTTTCATTTATGTAGTAGAAGAAAAACGTCAAAAAAAGTTTGATAGTAAGAAAAAATTTACACAAAAAATAGAAAAAATAAGGGAGCCAAGACGGCGGGCAGGTTATTTTTGTTAATAAAATCTAGAGATTTTCATTTTTCTTATTGTTTTTGGAGTAAATATTAATAAAATAGGTAAGTACGCTAGAAAAAACGCACATAATTTTATGTAATGAGATGAAAATCTATTTTTTTCTTATGCTATGTTGTGTTTTTTCTAAATGTTTTTGTTTTTAGTTTTTCTGAGTGTTGCAGTAGAGAAGAGTGTGTATATAAAAAGTTTTGTGTTGTTGCAAAAAGCGTGAGTCACCATGGACCCAAATTCGAGTCCCTGGCCTTATGCCTACAATCGCATAGTACCAGCGGCCAGTAGTACAACGTCGGCTGAAGATTTTCAACATCCGCATTTGGCCTCGAGTGCCCAGTCATTACTCTTGCAGGCGGCTCATTCTAATATTGCGGCAAATATTGCAGCCGGTGGCGGTAGCTTTGTATCGCCCTCACCTATTAGTGGCTACAATCCAGTTTTCCAACAAATCTATCATCATGCGGCCGCTGCCAGTGCTGTACAACCAAAACCTGCCCATTATGCCTCGTCGGCTGTTAATACACCACATCGCCAATTACAAATACCCGCCACTTTGGATAAACAATTGACCTCATTCCAAAATCAAGCTGCTATAGCTGCCGTCTCCTCGGCAGCAGCCGCTGTAGTCAATAATGCTGCGGCCGCTACAAATTATTATGGTGAGAATTCTTCTTCAAGTGGTGCTTCACCATCGCCCACCACCTCAACAATTACACCGACTACGCTGAGTTGGAATACACCAACAATGATATCAAATACCTTTTTGGCCATGCAACAACAACAGCAGCAGCAACAACAGCAACAGGCTCAGCAACAGCAACAACAGAGTCAACAGCAGCAGCAACATCAGCAACAACAACAGCTTAATCTAGCTGCGGATAAGGTGGTGAGTAGTAGTATGTAGTCAG
>NC_060953.1:7151066-7206066 GCF_022045245.1 Lucilia cuprina | reverse complement strand
GTAGCAGCATATTGTTGTAGCATTGTTAACTGAATATAATAACAATAATAACAACAATAACACAACAACAGCAGCAAGCAGGAATACACTTGGAATTATAATTTAACATTCATGACAATAAACCAAACCATATATGAGGAGGAAAATAAAATATATATGAATTTGTTAAAGAAGTAAAAGATGAACATGTAGTAGACGTATAAAGCAAGTGCGAATGTGAATGTGTTATAAAAGGGGGGTGGAAAAGTAAAGGAAAGTTAGGATATGGTGTGGATTTACTAACGTATAGGGTAGGGAGTTGAGACATACAACACACATAGAAATAATATGTTATTGTGTAGGTTTATATGAATGTGTATTAGTTAGACACAAACTATTGTATTTAGTTGTTGTTGTTAGATTTATACAAAACATTCAGTCTTCATTTAGATATTGTTTGTAACAAAATTCTATTCCTTACTGTTCTCTAACAATTTACAATTTACACACATATGTCTAGGTATGTGTGTGTGTGTATGTTGCAAAAAAAAAAAAACAACACACAAGCAGACAAATACAAACCCATATAAACATACGCATTCAAAAGCATACATTTTACTTTATATATCTTTTTTGTTAACATTACACACACATACATGATAGCAATACATTTTACTACACACATACTTATATACAAATCAAACATTACATCTATACATTTATATATTCTATATATCATTCATTTATATACAATTTACTTTACTTACTTTGCAAACATACTTATGTACATGCAAGCATACATTCATACATATCTTATATACAAATAATATTTATTTGTATTTTGTGTGTGTGTGTGTGCGTATGTGTGTTTTGTATGTACTTTGTTTGTTTTGTACTTATACTCTCTTTCTCTTCTTATATATTTTTTTATATTTTATTTTTACTTTTTTTTTAATCAAAATAAATATATATTTTTATAACTAAAAATTTAAAATAAAATTTCTCAAAAAAATGTCTAAAAAAACCAAAAACTCTAAAACACAAAAAACCAAAATCTCTCTACACAACTCCTCCTCAAATTCAACTTATAAAAATCAAAAACTACCAACTACTCCTACTTTTTGTTTTTAAACAAAAAAAACGTATAAAAACCAAAAACTTTTAAATTAAAAAAAAATCAAAAAATAACAAAAATTTGATAAAAAAAAACTGAAAAATATCAAATAAACTATTGAGTAGCAAATCAAACAAGAAAATACACAATGTACTAAGGCTCAAGTAAAAGCCTACAATGATTTGTTATACCTCACACAAATACAACAACAGCAACTGCAGCAGCAACAACAACAACAGCAGCAGCAGCAACAACAGCAGCAACAGGAGGAAGAGGAGACCACATATTATACCATAGATGGTAAACACTATAAAATAGTACGTAAATCCCAACAACAGCCACACCAGCAACAGCAACAACAACAACAGCAAGTATTGCAAATAGAACAACAACATCCTAGTCCTGCATCTTCGACCACCACCCAACAACAATATCCTGTTTATGCCAGTCCAGCTTTAAGTTCGACTGGTAATTCTTCACCAGCCTTACATGCAAATGTTAATAATAATAATAACAACAACAACAACACCACCACCACCCCACCGCAAGTTATTGTTTATAAAACAACTACTGGCTCATCAGCCGCCGCCGCCGAATCGCCCATAGCACGTCGTACAACACATGTTGCAAACGCTGGTTCGCCTGCAACATCTTCGAATACTGTTGCTTATTCCTCTGTGATACAAAGCACTCTACAGCAACAGCAGTTGCAGCAGCAACAACATCA
This sequence comes from Lucilia cuprina, assembly GCF_022045245.1. NCBI lineage: Eukaryota > Metazoa > Arthropoda > Insecta > Diptera > Calliphoridae > Lucilia > Lucilia cuprina. Next base: position 7,204,246 of record NC_060953.1, on the reverse strand, counting down.
ACAGCAACAACAACAGCAGCATCAATTGAATCTTTGGAAAATAGAAGATGCTGCTCAACAAGAAGAAGATGTTAAAAATGTTTTACAATTACAGGTTAAACAAGAACATCAAAATCTAGACTATCACTCCTCTTTAGCAGGAGTTGTTGGAGGAGGCGGCGGTTTAGTAAGCGGTAATGTTGTTATGAGTGATAATCTTATATTTAATTTACCACCCGGTTTGGAAATTAAACAAACTTCGGGTCTTAATGTTTGTAACAATAATTCCCCACATTCACCCTCAGTCTTGCAACATACTCAACAACAGCATCAGCAGCAGCAACAACAATTATTAGCCCAGCAACAGCAGCAGCAGCAACAACATTTATACAATGAACAAAAGTTGCAGCAGCAGCAACCTGACAATAAACGTCACCAGCATATGATTGCTAACATGTTAATGTCTCCTTCTCATACCACCACCAACAACAACAACAATTCTTCGTCTAACAATAATAACAATACAAATAATACTTCGTCTACTTCTACGTCGTCTTCCCACCATCACTCTACGGCCACAACGTCACAGATTCAAATAAATTCTAAGGTTTGTATTTTATTATTATTTTTTTTTTTAAGTTTTCAAAAACAAAATTTAGTTTTTTTATTATTTTTTATTTTGATTTTTTTATTTTTTCTTGAATTTCTTTTTATTTTCCAAAATTATTAGTTTTTCTGGCTACAACATTATATTTTTATTTTTAAATTTGAATTTTACAAAATTTTAAAACAATAGTCTCGTCAATGTATTCGAACACAACAAAAAAATTTTTATTTTAAACAAATATTTGTAGTCAAAAGATGGTTTTAAAACCCTAATAACACTAGTAAATAGTTCAAATAACTCTTTAAACTTTAATCACTTGCTTATTATTCAAATTCTAAACTCTTTATATAATTTACCAGTGATAAGCTTCAGATTTTTAAATCCTGTATATAGTTTTTTTTTCATTAGTTTGAAGTTTATTTTCCTTATTGTCCTCTGTGTGGAAATACTGATCAATTTCGAAGTACAGAAGTAGTTTAGTTAAGTTCTTGTTCTGTTCTAGTTCAGTTTTAGTTCAGTTCTAGTTCAGTTCTAGTTCAGTTCTAGTTCAGTTCTAGTTCAGTTTTAGTTCAGTTTTAGTTCAGTTCTAGTTCAGTTCTAGTTCAGTTCTAGTTCAGTTCTAGTTCAGTTCTAGTTCAGTTCTAGTTCAGTTCTAGTTCAGTTCTAGTTCAGTTCTAGTTCAGTTCTAGTTCTGTTCTAGTTCAATTCTAGTTCAGTTCTAGTTCAGTTCTAGTTCAGTTCTAGTACTGTTCTAGACGATTTCAGGACGTGTTCCAGTTCTGGTTTAGTTCCGTATTAGTTCTGTTCTAGGTCTATTCTAGTTCTGTTATAGTTCAGTTCTGCTCTAGTTCTGCTTTAGTTTTGTTCTGCTCTAGTTCTGCTTTAGTTTTGTTCTAGTTCTGTTCTAGTTCAGTTCTAGATCTGGTCTAGATCTTTTCTAGCTTTGTTCTATTTTTGTTTTAGTTCTTTTCTAGTTCAGTTCTAGGTCAGTTCTAGTTCAGTTCTAGTACTGTTCTAGACGATTTCAGGACGTGTTCTAGATCTGGTTTAGTTCAGTATTAGTTCTGTTCTAGCTCCATTCTAGTTCTGTTCAGCTCTAGTTCTGCTTTAGGTTTGTTCAAGTTCTGTTCTAGTTCTGTTCTGTTCTAGTTCTGTTCTAGTTCTGTTCTAGTTCTGTTCTAGTTCTGTTCTAGTTCTGTTCTAGTTCTGTTCTAGTTCTGTTCTAGTTCTGTTCTAGTTCTGTTCTAGTTCTGTTCTAGTTCTGTTCTAGTTCTGTTCTAGTTCTGTTCTAGTTCTGTTCTAGTTCTGTTCTAGTTCTGTTCTAGTTCTGTTCTAGTTCTGTTCTAGTTCTGTTCTAGTTCTGTTCTAGTTCTGTTCTAGTTCTGTTCTAGTTCTGTTCTAGTTCTGTTCTAGTTCTGTTCTAGTTCTGTTCTAGTTCTGTTCTAGTTCGGTTCTAGTTCTGTTCTAGTTCTGTTCTAGTTCTGTTCTAGTTCTGTTCTAGTTCTGATCTAGTTCTGATCTAGTTCTGTTCTAGTTCTGTTCTAGTTCTGTTCTAGTTCTGTTCTAGTTCTGTTCTAGTTCTGTTCTAGTTCTGTTCTAATTCTGTTCTAGTTCTGTTCTAGTTCTGTTCTAGTTCAGTTCTAGATCAGTTCTAGTTCAGTTCTAGTTCAGTTCTAGTTCAGTTCTAGTTCAATTCTAGTTAAGTTCTAGTTAAGTTCAAGTTCAGTTCTAGTTCTGTTCTAGTTCAGTTCTAGTTCAGTTCTAGTTCAGTTCTAGTTCAGTTCTAGTTCAGTTCTAGTTCAGTTCTAGTTCAATTCTAGTTAAGTTCTAGTTAAGTTCAAGTTCAGTTCTAGTTCTGTTCTAGTTCAGTTCTAGTTCAGTTCTAGTTCAGTTCTAGTTCAGTTCTAGTTCAGTTCTAGTTCAGTTCTAGTTCAGTTCTAGTTCAGTTCTAGTTCAGTTCTAGTTCAGTTCTAGTTCAGTTCTAGTTCAGTTCTAGTTCAGTTCTAGTTCAGCTCTAGTTCAGTTCTAGTTCAGTTCTAGTTCAGTTCTAGTGCAGTTCTAGTGCTGTTCTAGTTCAGTTCTAGTTCAGTACTAGTTCAGTTCTAGTTCAGTTCTAGTACTGTTCTAGACGATTTCAGGGCGTGTTCTAGTTCTGGTTTAGTTCAGTATTAGTTTTGTTCTAGCTCTATTCTAGTTCTGTTCTGCTTTAGTTTTGTTCTAGTCCTGTTCTAGTTCTGTCCTAGTTCTGTTCTAGTTCTGTTCTAGTTCTGTTCTAGTTCAGTTCTAGTTCAGTTCTAGTTCTTTTCTGTTCTAGTTCTGTTCTAGTTCTGTTCTAGATCTGGTTCAGTTCTGGTTCAGTTCTAGTTCAGTTCTAGTTCAGTTCTAGTTCAGTTCTAGTTCAGTTCTAGTTCAGTTCTAGTTCAGTTCTAGTTCAGTTCTAGTTCAGTTCTAGTTCAGTTCTAGTTCAGTTCTAGTTCAGTTCTAGTTCAGTTCTAGTTCAGTTATAGTTCAGTTATAGTTCAGTTATAGTTCAGTTATAGTTTAGTTCTAGTTCAGTTCTAGTTCAGTTCTAGTTCAGTTCTAGTTCAGTTCTAGTTCAGTTCTAGTTCAGTTCTAGTTCAGTTCTACTTCAGTTCTAGTTCAGTTCTAGTTCAGTTCTAGTTCAGTTCTAGTTCAGTTCTAGTTCAGTTCTAGTTCGGTTCTAGTTCGGTTCTAGTTGAGTTCTATTTGAGTTCAGTTCTAGTTCATTTCTAGCTTACTTTTCGTTTAGTTATAGTTCAGTAGTAGTTCAGTTCTAGTTCTCTTTTAGTTCTTATTAAGTTCTCTTCTATTTCTTTTCTAGTTCTGTTCTGAGCTGATTCTGCTCTAGACTAGTTCTAGTTATGTTTGTTGGAAATAACGATAACCATGTGTAGGTGAATTCTCGAATTTAAAAGACCAAATTTGACAAACTTCAGAGGCAAACTTAAATTCTGTGCACCCAACAATTTTTATTTTTTTTTTGTTTATAAGAATGTCTTTCTCTATCTCTTAATGAGCGCAATTTTAGTGTTTAGTATGCTTGTATATAAAATATTTTCTTAATTTAAAAAAAACATAATTACAAAAAATTAAACAAATTGTTAAAAATGATATTTTAAATTATTTAAAAGATTTTTTTTCATATATACAATCATCTTCCTCTATTATGTGTGTAAAATTTTGTATTATTTTGGTAAATTTTTTAAAAAAAAACAATACAATTTTGTTTAACAAATTTTAAGTAAGAAAAGGGTAACGGTTTTTGACTATAATTAACTAAAATAAATAACACTTTTATTAACTTTAGTTTATAATACTTTACTAACAAAATTTAACAAAAAATAAAATTTGTTTTGTATAGTTGGTTTGTTTTTGTGTGTTTTAATGGTATTTTTTTGTTGTTTTTTTATATATGAATATTTCTTTAAACTAACACTTACTACTACAACTATTTTATACTATATTTGTTTTTATTATTAAAAATTAATTTAAATTAAAAAAATGTATAAACAAAAACTTATTTGAACCTGTGACGTTTCCAAAAAAAAGTATAAAGAAACTTTAAGATGTTGAGGAAGATGAGCGTAAGAAAATAATGCGAAAAAAAAGATTTTTTAATATAAATTTATAAATATTATTATTAATTTGTTTTGTTTATAAAAGAAAAATAAAGAGAAAAAATAAAAATAAAGAAAAAAATAAAAGAATTTTATAAAATATAAATAATAATTAAAAAAACGAAAATATAAATGATTTTTTTAAAATAAAATTTACAAGATATTAATAGGAGTTTCTATTTTTTACAGGCCCAAGAAGAAAAGCATCAGCAACAGTTGGTGGTAACAAAATCGACTAAGACACCACGCAAGAGACAGCCAAAAAAGACGCTTATAACAAATGATTATGAATCGCAACAAAGTCCACAACAACAGCAAGAAACTACAACGGCAAGTCATCATCAACAGCAGCAGCAGCATGTGCAACAGCAGCAACAACAACAGCAGCAGCAACAACAGCAATCGACTTATTATGATTTTAATAATAAATGGAATACCACTGTTTTGAAAACGGAAAATAATACCACAACACCAGCGGTACAGGTGCCAGCTATAAATATACCAACATACGTAAATCCTCATACGCAACAACATGCTCAACAGCAGCAACAACAGCAGCAACAACAGCAGCAACAACAACAGCAGCAACAACAACAGCAACAGCAGCAACAACAACAACAGCAACAAACAGTGGCACATCAACAGCAGCAGCAAGTACCACAACCTGCTCACTTGCAGTCTTCACAAGCCCAATCACACTTGACTAATCTGACTTCGTATTATCCAAATTTCACACAACAAATTGCCTCACAATACACAGCTTGTATGCAACAGACCGCTGCAGCTGCCGGAGCAATACAACACACACTCTACAATCTCAATCAGCAGCAGACGGCGGCTGCGACGGCCACAACCGCCCCAGCCTCAGCGTCGTCACACCAACAACAACAGCAGCAGCAACAACAGGCCGAGGAACAACAGCAACAGCAGGCCGCTCAGGAAGCCGCCTCCAATAAAGTCATCGTGCCCAATATCGAAGAGGAATTAGAATTCCTATCGGATACAACACCCAAGCAGGGCTATGCCAGTGCCAGTGAAACATCGGCAGTCGGAGTGCGCAATGCCAATTCCACAACAAAACCAACCAATATTGGCATCTACAATCCACACAGTGTAGCAGCCGAGGCTGCGAACAAAGCTGGCATTAAGTCGAATGCCACAGCGGGAGTGGCTGGTGCCACCAACTCAAGTGCGGCAAATCATAGTAATGCATCGGCTGCTGCTGGCGGTGGGGTAGCGAATGCGGCTGGGTCTGCGTCTTCGACTGCTTATGTACCGCCCGAAAAGAAACCCGTGGTGGGCACCTCGATCGGCGAGAAGAAGACCCAATTCATGGACAGTTATTTGAAGTTCTTGCAAGGCGATAGAGAAGAGGAGACGGCCTCTACGGCGAAAGGCGGACGCAAAAACAATTATCAGAAGACGTCAGGTGGTGCCGGCGGCGGTAGCGGTGGTGGTGGTGGTGGAGGAGGTGGTGGTGGAGGTGGAAAACGTAAACAGCAACAGACACAGCCCACAGTGGAGGAGGCTGCCATAGCGGCGGCTCATATTGCAGCGATGGATGGACAGGGTGGTCATGCTGGTATGTTGACCGGCGATGATGGTCATCAAATAAAAATCTTATCGCAGACACAAATTTTACCTAAAAAACGACCACATGCACAAATGCAGGCTGCTGCCGCAGCTGCAGCAGCAGCACAATCTTCATCGTCCGGCTCAAATTCACATACAGGTACTTCGGTCATACAGCAACATCCCCAGCACTCGGAACAACAACAGCATCAGCAGCAGCAACAGGCGCAACAACAGCAACAACATGAGCAATCATTCCGTCCCTATGGACAACATCAACAGCAGCAACAACAACAACAGCAGCAGCAACAGCATCATCAACAGCAGCAACAGCATCATCAGCAGCAACAACAACAACAGCAGCAGCAACAACAGCAACAACAATATTGTGCACAATTAGGTTTTGGTTCATCGGCCGTAGCAGCTGCTGGCTCCAGTCAAGGTATGTTGCTACTTGACCAACAAAATTCTACTAGCCGTAGTTCACTAAATGCTTTCAACAACTCTACTACAGCTCCACATCATAATTCCTCTTCCGCCGCCACTAGTGTACCACACAACAATCATCATCATTTTTTAAATTTTCTCTGGTCCTGGCGTTGAAACTAAAGTAACAAAATAACTGCGTGTTTGTTTAACAAAAAAAAAACTATATACAATAGAAAAAGAAACCTTGAACATATGATATATAGATATATATCGTGTCTACATATTTATATATATATATATAGTATTCATTCTCGTTACAAAACTGCGTCCGCTTTTCGTTCTCATACTCTCATCAAACACTCAAAATCACAAACACTCTCTCTCTCTCTCTATCTCTCTATACATAACCATATAATTAATAAAGTCCTTCTCTTGCTCGTTAAGGCAAAACCATAAACAACTAAGCTCTCGTTATCTAAATAATCCCAGAGCCTTTAAAAAAAACCAACAGCTCTTTAAGAGTTCTACCACTACTACTCCCCCCCCCCCCAAAAAAAAAAACAAGGAAACCTAAAATTCCCTTAAATATTTAATAATTTAAACAAAATATAAAAAGCAAGAGTTCATTACATCTTTTAATTCGCGTCTAAAAATCTCTTTTATATAAAAAATTTAAACAATCACTACTTTGCTAATAATTTAAAAAAAAACAATTTGTTTTGTGTATAAAGTAAATTTATCAACATTTTTTTCTTTAATAATTTCCCTTTTTTGTTTTTTTTTTTTTTTAATTTTTTCTAATTTTTTTGTACAAAAAAAATATTAAATTATATATTTTAATTAATTGTTAAAAGAAGATAAAAAATCATATAAAATATTCATAAAAAAATCTTAAAAAAAATTACAAAAAAAAAACTAAAACGTTGGACAAAAAGTATTTTTTAAATTTTCACTAAAAAAAACAAAAGATTTATAGTCAAGTAAAATTACTAAAAATAACAAGCAAGTGAAAAAAAAACTTATATTTAAAAAAAAAAGCAATCAAAAATAATAAAACTCTTCTATGTAAATGTTGTTTTTTATTGTGTATGGAATGGTTGTCAGGAATTTTTTCACATATTTTTGTTTTCAGCCGGTTTTTTTACGCAGCAAATGATGATGAGTATTTAAGAAAAAAAAAAAAGGAAATAAATGGAATGGAAAAAGAAAAGCATAAATGTTGGTGGTATGTTAGTGGCTTCATTGGCGGATGTTTTTGGAATTTTGCTGATGGTTTGGAGTATTGTTTATAATTTAATTTAATTTTTATATATGATTATTATTGATTGAATTTATTTAAAATATTTTGCAAGAAATTAATTGTGTTATAATATTTATTCCATTATTGTTAAGAGAAAAAACAAATCCCTTTAATCTTACCTTTTTTTACAAACAAACTTTTTTTGTATTTTTGTTTTCTATCCTATAATAACTGTTTCTGTAAACTGCATTAGTGCGATAAAGTTTGTAATTTCTAGTTCAGTTCTAGTTTAGTTCTAGATCAGTTCTAGTTCAGTTCTAGTTCATTTCTAGTTCAGTTCTAGTTCAGTTCTAGTTCAGTTCTAGTTCAGTTCTAGTTCAGTTCTAGTTCAGTTCTAGTTCAGTTCTAGTTCAGTTCTAGTTCAGTTCTAGTTCAGTTCTAGTTCAGTTCTAGTTCAGTTCTAGTTCAGTTCTAGTTCAGTTCTAGTTCAGTTCTAGTTCAGTTCTAGTTCAGTTCTAGTTCAGTTCTAGTTCAGTTCTAGTTCAGTTCTAGTTCAGTTCTAGTTCAGTTCTAGTTCAGTTCTAGTTCAGTTCTAGTTCAGTTCTAGTTCAGTTCTAGTTCAGTTCTAGTTCAGTTCTAGTTCAGTTCTAGTTCAGTTCTAGTTCAGTTCTAGTTCAGTTCTAGTTCAGTTCTAGTTCAGTTCTAGTTCAGTTCTAGTTCAGTTCTAGTTCAGTTCTAGTTCTAGTTCAGTTCTAGTTCAGTTCTAGTTCAGTTCTAGTTCAGTTCTAGTTCAGTTCTAGTTCAGTTCTAGTTCAGTTCTAGTTCAGTTCTAGTTCAGTTCTAGTTCAGTTCTAGTTCAGTTCTAGTTCAGTTCTAGTTCAGTTCTAGTTCAGTTCTAGTTCAGTTCTAGTTCAGTTCTAGTTCAGTTCTAGTTCAGTTCTAGTTCAGTTCTAGTTCAGTTCTAGTTCAGTTCTAGTTCAGTTCTAGTTCAGTTCTAGTTCAGTTCTTTCAGTTCTATTCAGTTCTAGTTCAGTTCTAGTTCAGTTCTAGTTCAGTTCTAGTTCAGTTCTAGTTCAGTTCTAGTTCAGTTCTAGTTCAGTTCTAGTTCAGTTCTAGTTCAGTTCTAGTTCAGTTCTAGTTCAGTTCTAGCAGTTCTAGTTCAGTTCTAGTTCAGTTTTTAGTTCTAGTTCTAGTTCAGTTCTAGTTCAGTTCTAGTTCAGTTCTAGTTCAGTTCTAGTTCAGTTCTAGTTCAGTTCTAGTTCAGTTCTAGTTCAGTTCTAGTTCAGTTCTAGTTCAGTTCTAGTTCAGTTCTAGTTCAGTTCTAGTTCAGTTCTAGTTCAGTTCTAGTTCAGTTCTAGTTCAGTTCTAGTTCAGTTCTAGTTCAGTTCTAGTTCAGTTCTAGTTCAGTTCTAGTTCAGTTCTAGTTCAGTTCTAGTTGTAGTTCAGTTCTAGTTCAGTTCTAGTTGTTCAGTTCTAGTTCAGTTCTAGTTCAGTTCTAGTTCAGTTCTAGTTCAGTTCTAGTTCAGTTCTAGTTCAGTTCTAGTTCAGTTCTAGTTCAGTTCTAGTTCAGTTCTAGTTCAGTTCTAGTTCAGTTCTAGTTCAGTTCTAGTTCAGTTCTAGTTCAGTTCTAGTTCAGTTCTAGTTCAGTTCTAGTTCAGTTCTAGTTCAGTTCAGTTCAGTTCAATTTAGTTCTAGTTCAGTTTAGTTTCTAGTTCAGTTCTAGTTAGTTCTAGTTCAGTTCTAGTTCAGTTCTAGTTCAGTTCTAGTTCAGTTCTAGTTCAGTTCTAGTTCAGTTCTAGTTCAGTTCTAGTTCAGTTCTAGTTCAGTTCTAGTTCAGTTCTAGTTCAGTTCTAGTTCAGTTCTAGTTCAGTTCTAGTTCAGTTCTAGTTCAGTTCTAGTTCAGTTTTAGTTCAGTTCTAGTTCAGTTCTAGTTCAGTTCTAGTTCAGTTCTAGTTCAGTTCTAGTTCAGTTCTAGTTCAGTTCTAGTTCAGTTCTAGTTCAGTTTTACTTATAATTCAGTTCTAGTTCAGTTCTAGTTCAGTTCTAGTTCAGTTCTAGTTCAATTCTAGTTCAGTACTAGTTCAGTTCTAGTTAAGTTCTAGTTCAGTTCTAGTTTAGTTCAATATCAGTTGTAGTTCAGTTCAAGCTGAGTTTTAGTATAGTTCTATTTCAGTTCTACTTCAGATCTAGTTCAGTTCTAGTTCAGTTCTAGTTCAGTTCTAGTTCAGTTCTGGTTCAGTTCTAGTTCAGTTCTAGTTCAGTTCTAGTTCAGTTCTAGTACAGTTCTAGTTCAATTCTAGTTCAGTTCTAGTGTAGTTCTAGTTCAGTTCTAGTTCAGTTCTAGTTCAGTACTAGTTCAGTTCTAGTTAAGTTCTAGTTCAGTTCTAGTTCAGTTCTAGTTCAGTTCTAGTTCAGTTCTAGTTCAGTTCAAGTTCAGTTCTAGTTCAGTTCTAGTTCAGTTCTAGATCACTTCTATTTCAGTTCTAGTTCAGAACTAGTTCAGTTTTATTTATAATTCAGTTCTAGTTCAGTTCTAGTTCAGTTTTAGTTCAGTTCTAGTTCAGTTCTAGTTCAGTACTAGTTCAGTTCTAGTTCAATAAAACTAAATTAAAAATTTCAATAAAACTAAGTTCTAGTTCAGTTCAAGTTTAGTTCAATATCAGTTGTAGTTCAGTTCTAGCTGAGTTTTAGTATAGTTCTATTTCAGTTCTACTTCAGATCTAGTTCAGTTCTAGTTCAGTTTTAGTTCTAATTCAGTTCTAGTTTAGTCCAAGTTCAGTTTTAGTTCAGTTTTAGCTCAGTTTTAGTTCAGTTTTAGTTCAGTTTTAGTTCAGTTCTAGTTCAGTTTTAGTTCTAATTCAGTTCTAGTTTAGTCCAAGTTCAGTTTTAGCTCAGTTTTAGTTCAGTTTTAGTTCAGTTTTAGTTCAGTTCTAGTTCAGTTCTAGTTAAGTTCTAGTTCAGTTCTAGTTCAGTTCTAGTTCAGTTCTAGCTGAGTTCTAGTTCAGTTCTAGTTTAGTTCTAGTTCTGTTCGAGTTCGGTTCTAGTTCAGTTCTAGTACAGTTTTAGTTCAGTTCTAGTACAGTTCTGCGTCAGTTCAGTTCTAGTTTAATTCTAGTTCATTTTTACTTCAGTTCTAGTACAGTTATAGTTCTCTTCTAGTTCAATTCTAGTTCAGTTCTAGTTCCACTTCAGTTCTAGTTCAGTTCTAATTCAGTTGTAGTTCAGTTCTTGTTCCACTTCAGTTCTAGTTCAGTTCTATTTTTAGTTGAGTTCTAGTTCTGTTCTAGTTCTTTTCTAGTTGAATTCTAGTTCAGTTCTAGTTCCACTTCAGTTCTAGTTCAGTTCTAATTCAGTTCTTTTTTTAGTTGAGTTCTAGTTCAGTTCAAGTTCAGTTGTAGGTAATTCCAGTTCATTTCTAGTTTAATTACAGTTTTAGTGCAGTTCTAGTTTAGTTCTAGCTCAATTCTAGTTCAGTTCTAGTGCAGTACTAGTTCAGGTCAGGTTCTAGTTCATTTCTAGTTCTGTTCTTCTTCGGTTCAAGTTAAGTTTTAGTTCTGTTCGATTTCGATTCTAAATTCGTTCTAGTTTAGTTCAGTTATAGTTCTGCTATAGTTTAGTTCTAGTTCAGGCCTAATTCAGTTCTAGTTCAGTTCTAGTTCAGTTCGATTTCTCTTCTGTTTCTGTTCTAGTTCAATTCTACATCAGTTTTAGTTCAATTATAATATCTAGTTTAGTTCAAGTTCAAATCTAATTCAGTTCTAGTTCACGTCTATCTCAGTTCTAGTTCGTGTTCGAATCTAGTGTAGTTCGTGTTTAATTTGAATTCAGTTCAATTTAGTTTTAATTCATTTCAAGTTCCTTTCTAGTTCGTCAGTTCGATTTTAGTTTTGTACCAATTTAGTTTCCGTTGCGATCACCTGTCTAGACGTCCTTACCTTATTAAACCACAGAAGAATTAGATAAAAAACACAAATGACTTTCAAAAAACAGGCAATTCTTGTACATGGCAGACACCGGACAAGATTAGGTTTAAATCTACATCTATTTGTTTATTATTGATGCTAAATAACATGAATACTTATTGGACTAAATATATGTGGTCTTAGGACTATGACAGAGATTGTAAGGGCATTGTTGTATTGGTATTGTTTTTTGGCTATACATCTGATGCAAGGCGGTTGGTCAGTCAGGTTATAATTATATTCAAACCAACATAGTCTACTTGCAATTTGGATTTGAATAAAATCACATAAATCCAGAAAAAACTCCTCCATTAACTAATGTAATAAGTGGTCTTAAACAAAGCCCTCTATGCCTTTGGTTCCTATGATATCAGATTCATTAGAGTTTCTTATCATGACCACGAGCTAAATGTTTATAGTCGGGATTGCAATGACAACAAGATGCAGAATTCTTGCATCTAGGTCCCCAGGAGTATTTAAATACAATAAAAGTAGACCCCTGGTCAATAAACCCCTCAGTTGTATGTCACAGAAGATAAAACATTAAAATTTTATATACATATTTTAAAAAAGTTAAATTTCTATATTCTAATCATAAAATATAGAAAATTTCCTACGTTTTCAAAACAGCATTTTATTTTAATTTCAGTCTAAAAACCATAAAAAAACAAAACAAAAAACACAAACAAAACTAATGATCGCCTTACTAAAACATTTCAAAAACAAGGCTTCACACCTATAAACAAGCTGTAGTAGAGGATACTTCTATAACAAACAAAAAAAAATCTCCCTCTCAACCCCACCCCACCCTCGATGTGAAGTCAATTTCTTTTACTTAAAACATAGATTTTACTCAAGAACTTTATCGTTATTTTAGATCCCTTAAATTTACCACCTAGACGTGAACAATGTTTACGCAAGGCTAAAACTAATAGTATTGCTGCCGTATTGGGCACCAACACCAACGCTGTTGCAACCGAGGATGCTATGGCAGAACCTGATGAATTTGCAGACTCTGATACAGATCCCGTTTGGACACCACAAGAAGATGATGTAAGTAAGATTATTTTAAGACTATAGAAAACAAAAAAAAAAAAAACATATCCAAAAACAAAAAACAATTTGTTCACATCAAAATTGTTTGATTTCAAATATATACAACCAATCCACACGACCAAATAAATGTTAACGTAACGATAACGTAATGAAATTGAAAATAAATGATAAATAAAGAGCGAAGATAGCAAAGGATTTAAGCGTAAAATAGCAAGACGTACTAAAAGTTCACCACGTAAACATTATAATCAACAACAACAACCACAGCAACAACAGCAGCAGCAACAACAACAGCAGCAGCAACAACAGCCGCAGCAACAACAACAGCAACATCAACAGAGCCAACAACAACAACAGCAGCAGCAATCGAATGCCATTGTTAACAATGATGGTTATACCTTGAATCATGATATTGCTAGCACTTCAGCGAGTTATACAAATTCATCAGGCGCTGGCGCCGCTTCTGATAATTTTAAGGTAAAATTTGTTCCATTTTTTTTAATTTAAAACATATATTGTTCTTTATTTTATTAAAAATTCATTCTCTCTGCGTGTGTGTGCAATTTCTAGACCGGTGACTTTATAGTTTTACGTTCAGATTTAGTTAATGATTGGCCCACCATTTGGCAGGTAGATTCCAAATGTATTTTACAAAAATACGAACCTTTCTATCAAAATGGTAAAATGTTCTATCGCAATATGTCCAAGGTAAGATATTTCCTAGTAACCCACATCCCCTTACAAATAACATAACAATAATGTTTGTTTATATCTCTCTAGTATGCTTCCTGGAATTTGGAAACAAAAAAATTATATTTAAAAGCTCCTGTACGCATACAAGTACAATCACACACCGAAACTATTGTTGAATTTTTACGTTCCGAACTATTGGCCGATGATACTGAACAATTTATTGAGAAAATCATGGAAGAATATCTTTCATATCGTGATCATTTTGAAATCTATATACAAACTATGATTTCACAGGTACTAGATCCTAGTTTCTTTTCGGAAATAACACGCGAAAAAGGTATGTTAATCGCTTGAATGTTGTCCAACTTTAAATTAATTTGAAGCCTTTTCAGATGAATATTTCCTGGGTAGTGTACGTGCTATCGATACTATTATGGATAATTGTAAACGTAAACTACTATCGATTACACCCTGGACACGCAGCATTATAGCCTCAATAGAAACCTGGCCCAAGTGTCATGTCTTTACCGAATGGGGTCAAAATAATTTAACACAAAAGAATTGTGCCGGCTGCCATCAGCCGGGTATATCGGTGCGTTTTCTTTTGTTTGGTCATACTTATAATTCGAATACTATGCAATCAATACCCACAGATGCACGTATAACTTATGAAAAGGTTCGTTTTTTTATCTTTGTACTATATTCGTTGGGTTGCATTTTTATTTGTGTATCCTTTTTTGTTTTTGTAGGATATTTTACTTTGTCGCATTTGTGCTGCACGTGCTGATATATTCCATAAAATTGCTCATGAAAAATATAATTTATATATTAATTGTTCTCGTCGTGTTACTGAGTTACAACAAGAGAATCCCAGCAAGACATCAACAGAAATTCTTAATGATTTACTAGCCGAACATAATTGGATTGATGAGGTGAGTGTTAAAAGTTAACTTTGAAAATGGAAGATTTTTCTATAGAAAAAAGTACTGCAAATCTGACTACTTTTCCTCTAGAAACATTACTCCGAATCTAACTACTTTTTCTATAGAAAAAGTACTCCGAATTTGAATAATTTTCCTATAGAAAAAGTAATTCAAATTTGACTACTTCTCCGAAAGAAATATTATTTCGAATCTCACTACTTTTCCTAAAGAAAATGTACTCCGAATGTCTCCACTTTTTTCTATAGAAAAAGTACTTCGAATGCGACTATTTTTCCTAAATGAAAAGTACTCCGAATGTATCCACTTTTCCTATAGAAAAAGTAATCCGAATCTAATTTCTTTTAGTATAAAAAATACTCCGAATCTAACTACTTTTCCTTTAGAAAAAATACTACGAATTTAGTATAAAAAGTGCTCCGAATCTGACTACTTTTCCTATAGTAAAATTACTCCAAATTGGACTACTTTTCCTATAGAAAAAGTACTCCGAATATGCATACTTTTTCTATAGAAAAACTTCTCCGAATCTAACTACTTTTCCTTTAGAAAAAATACTACGAATCCGTCTACTTTTTCTATAGAAAAAGTACTCCAAAACTGTATACATTTCCTATAGAAAAAGTACTCTGAATCTGTCTACTTTTTATAGAAAAAGTACCATAAAACTGTCTACATTTCCTATAGAAAATGTACTCCGAATCTGACTACATTTCTCAAAGAAACATTTCTTCGAATCTGACTATTTTTCCTATAGAAAAAGTAATCCGAATTTTTCTACTTTTCCCAAAACAAAAGTATTCCGAATTTGACTACTTTCCCCATAGAAAATGAACTCCGATTCTTTTTGCTTTTCCTATAGAAAAAGTACTCCGAATCTGACTACATTTCCTATAGAAAAAAATACTCTAAATCTGTCAAATTTTCCTATAGAAAAAGTACTCCGAATTTGTCTACTTTTCCCAAAGAAAAAGTATTCCGAATCCGACTACTTCTCCTATAGAAAAAGTACACCGAATCAGACTACTTTTCTTATAGAAAAAGTACTTCGAATCTGACTACTTTTTCTATAGAAAAAGTAGTTCTAGTCTAAGTACTTTTCCTATAGAAAAAGTACTCCAAATCTGAATACTTTTCATATAGGAAAAAGTATTCCGAATCTGTTTACTACTCCATATAAAAATATACTCCGAATCTATAGAAAAAGTTCTGCGAATCTGACTTCTTTTCCTCCAAAAAAAGTACTTTTTTCATCCAAAAAAAAGTACTCCGAATCTGACTACTTTTCGTCTAAAGGACTCCGAATCTTACAACAACCTCTAGAAAAAGTCAGAACTCAGATTCTGAAGACTTTTGAATGTTTCGATTATTCCAGGGGGATTACTCTGTAAATCGAATCGAATGAAAAACATTACGAATTTGTATCTTAAATACATTGTGTTTTGAAAACTTTTTCTTTCGAATCGAAATACGGAGTAACCCTCCTGGGGGGAGGGTTTATTTTATAACAAGTTCGAAAATTCGAAATTAATTTCGAAAATATTTTATTGGAGTTAAATGATTTTCTTGTGCATTGTAATAACAAATTATTAAAAATTGAATGATTGTTTTTTGAAAAATTTTCAAAGTTCGAATTTTCGAAATTGTTGCAAAAACTAGAAATTTTGAATTTTAAATAACAATTTTAATGGAATTTTAATTGTTTCGTTGTTTTTATATAAAATTTGAAGTATTTAAGCGAACTTCAACTATTTTTCATCAAGTTCGAAAATTCGAAATAAAGTTAAAATTTTTCGAAATTAAGTTCGAAAAATTTTTATTTCACCAAAAGCATTGTTAAACTTATTTTAATGGAATAAAATGTAAAATTTTGTTGTAAATTGTTAAATTTGCTTAAAATTTCAATGTTCGAATTTTCGAAATTGTTGCAAAAACTTGTTATTTTTGTATTTTAAACAACAATTTTAATGGAATTAAAATGATTTTGTTATTTTTATATAAAAATGGAAGTATTTAAGAAAGTTTTAACTTATTTTCATCAAGTTCGAAAATTCGAAATTAAGTTTGAATTTTTCGAAATTAAGTTCGAAAATTTTTATTTCATTAAAAACAATTTTAAACTTATTTTAATGGAATAAAATGGAAGATATTGTTGTAAATTGTTTAATTTGCTTAAATTTTCAATGTTCGAATTTTCGAAATTGTTGCAAAAACTTGAAATTTTGAATTTTTAATAACAATTTTAATGGAATTTAAATGATTTAGTTGTTTTTGTATAAAATTGGAAGTATTTAAGCAAATTTTAACTAGTTTTTATCATGTTCGAAAATTCGCAAATAAGTTCGAAAAATTTTTTATTGTAAAAAAATGTGTGTTTTCATATAAAGAATTATTATAATGTGTTTTTAAGCATTTAAAACAGTTTTAAAATTAAATTGGATTTTTTCGAAATTTATTACGAATTTTTCAAAATTAAATTAGAATATTTCAAAATTAATTTTGAAATGCGAAAAAAATTAAAACTTTATTTAAAGTTTAAATAATAATGTTTTTGTGTAAATTTTAGAAATTTAAAAAATTTTCTAATATTGTTTTTTTTTTTAATTTTTAAAAAATTCGAAATTTCGAAATTAAGTTCGAAAATTTTTTTTTTTGTAAAAAAATGTGTGTTTTCATATAAGAAATCATTATAATGTGTTTTTAAGCATTTAAAACAGTTTTAAAATTAAATTGGAATTTTTCGAAATTTATTACGAATTTTTCAAAATTAAGTTTGAAATGCGAAAAAAATTAAAACTTTTTTTTAAAGTTTAAAAATTGATGTTTTTGTGTAAAATTTAAAAATTTTTAAAAATATTTTTTTAATTTTTTTCTTTAATTTATTTTTAGCTTTTCCGCAATATGCGCAATTCTTGGGCCGAAGTTGAAAGTCTTGAAAGACAAAAACGCTTTAGAGAGGTATCACAATAAGCTGATAAAGGATAATAATTAAAAAAAACACAATTGTGACTTTCTAATAAAAAATTAAAAAAAAAATAAACAAACACATACATACTCACAATGGTCGTGTGTGGATTATGCTACATATTCCTTGCAATATACAAACAAGAAAAAATTAATAATAATAAGAATAATTTAAACAAAAATAAACTTAAACAAAAGGAAAGAAGAAAAAAATGCAAAAAAAATATAGAGCGCAAAGCTAAGAAAAGTTAAATGCAGTTAATAAGAAAATAAACTATACAAAAATAAGTTTTATTTGAAAAAAAAAAAAAATTCAACAAAATATCTACACATATGTATAGAAATATAAACAACAGCAACAAAACCACTATATTATACAAACATTTAATTATATATAAATATTATAGAAAAACAGATTTAACAAGAAAAACAAAAAAATATATATATATTTTAAAAAATACAACAACAGCAAATTAGTTTTGCTAAAAAAAAATATAAATTTAAAATATTAATTTAAAAACAGTAGTAAAACTGAGTAAAACACACACATATAAGTTTAAATAAAAACAACAAAATTTAAAACTTAAATTTACTATGAAAACAAAAACAAATAAAAACTAATAATTTTTAATTAATTTAATTTAAAATGCAAAAATTTAAAATTTTTGTTTTGTCTAAAAAAAAAACAAAAAAAAAACAACAAGAAATAATTTTAATACTTAATGTGTAGTTTATAAATTAAAATATAAATACATTTAATTAATAATGAATTATTTTACACCAACCTACACATACACACACACAAACACAAGTAAATATTATACATAATTTTTTTTTTTGAATTTATTTACTTTTTAAACTTTTATAACACACAGTGAAATCTTTAAACAATATCAAACTATTTTTTTTTCTTTGTTTTTGTTTATTTATAAACAAAATCTTATTTTATTACATTATTATGTTTTATTTTTAATTATTTTTAAATTAAATTTTTTTCATAAAAATTTTATTATTTTTTTTTTTTTTTTTGCTTTTAGTTGTATAAAGTTAGGTTTTTTTTTCTAAACTAAATAATAATAATATTATTAATAATAATATATAAATAATAATAAGAATTATCCATATACTACATTGATTTTTTTTCTTTTTGTAAAAATAAAAACAAAAATAAAAAAAAAAATTTATAAATAATAAAAATTTACCCACACATGTACACACGTTTCAAAATATAACACATTAAAACAAAACATAAAAAACAAGCTAAAACAATTCCAGTAGTTCGACGGGACATTCCCAAACTGACCACTTAATCTACCACTTGTGGTGGCCCCTGACAACCCAGGTGACCAACCATTTTAACATGGGCTTATTCTACGAGGAATTTATTCTACACCCTACAAAGAAACAGTCAAAATAAGTTAAAGGATGGTAATCTCCAAATGGGCTACTTTTCTAGCTATAAAACTAGGACATGAACGTCTTGATGAATGGACCAAAACATGCGAATTGAAGCCAACAGGTGGTAAGATTTTAATGGAAATAAAGGTTAAAAAATTTGAAATGTCTACTCTCTAGAATACTATGGAACATCAATGTGACGATTGACCCGAAAGATATAAATTTGAGTCAACCAGATGGTGGTATATTAGTAGAAAGTAGTAATCATTTATCCAAAAAAAAAAAAAAAAAAAATGGGTGAAATAAATACTTTCAGAAGTTCAATAAAATGAAAACAACTTTTAAAGAGTCGAATCTCTAGATTACTTGGAGACAGTAAAGAGACAATTGCCTCTGCTCTCGCTTACAAAGGGGACACTAAAGTGACAACTGTCTTCATTCTCGATTACAAAGAGTACATTCGTGACGCATGACCCAAAACATACGACTCTTTGTCGAACTGCTGGGATAATTTACATACAAATTTAAAGAATGGAAAAAAAGCTACTTTTCCTTTCAAAAAAGGACTACGAATCTAACAGCTTTTTCTTCCGAAAAATTACTCTAAATCTAATTACTTTTACTATAACAAAAGTACTTTAAATTTGAACACTTTTCCTTTAAGCAAATTATTCTAAATCTAAACACTTTTTCTATGGAAAAAAACTAATCCAGATATAGCCACTTTTCCTGCAGAAAATATATTCCTAATCTAAACACTTTTCCTGCAAAAAAGGATTTTAAATCTATACACTTTTGCTCTTTTTTTAAAAAAAAGTACTCTGAATCTGTTTACTTTTTCTGACAACCCTTCTATAGAGAAAGATCTCATAATCATGCTTTTTTCCCATAGACCAAGTACTCAGATTCTGACTACTTTTACCATAGACCAAGTTCTCAGATTCTGACTACATTTCCTAAGGAAAAGTCACTCTGATGCCCAATAGATAAGGTACTCATTTTTATACTACTTTTCCTTAGTACGAATATTCAGATTCTTACTACTTTTTCTGTAAAAAAGGCACTCTGATTCCCAATAGAAAAAGTACTCAGATTCTAATTTCTTTCCCTAAAGAATAAGCACTTTCTAATCACTTTTCCTATAGAAAATAAACTCTGAATCTAAACACTTTTCTTCAGGAAAAAGTTCTCCGAATCTACTTACTTTTTCTATAGAAAAACTACTACGTAATACTCACTTTCCATATAATAAAAGTAGTCTAATTCTAACAACTTTTCTTTAGTACGAGTAGTCAGATTCTGACTACTTTTCCTATAGAAAAAGTACTGCCAATTTGACCACCTTTCCTATAGAGAAAGCACATCTAATCTGAATACATTTCCCATAGAACAAGTATTCAGATTCTGTGGAAAATTTACTCTGATTCACAGTAGAAAAAGTGCTCAGATTTGGAATACTTCTCCTACAGAAAAGGTACATAAATACTAACCACTTTTCTTATAGAAAAAGTACCGCGAATCTAAACACTTTTCCTATAGAAAAAGATTTTCAAATCAGAACATTTTCCTACAGCAAAAGTAGTCTGATTCTACTTACTTCTTCTTAAAACAAGTATTCAGATTTGGGCCATTTTTTCTATAGAAACTACACCGAATCTTGTCATGTTTCCATGGGAAACGTACTACAAATCTGACAAACTTTTCTATAGAAAAAACACTGGAAATCTGAAGATCTTTCCGACTACTTTTCCTGTAAAAAAGACACTCTGATTCCCAATAGAAAAAGTTCTTCGAATCAGAACATTTTCCTACTGCAAAAGTATTCTTATTCTACCTACTTCTTCTTAAAACAAGTATTCAGATTTGGGCCATTTTTCCTATAGAAACTGTACTCCGAATCTGATCATGTTTCCATGGGATATGTACTACGAATCTAAAAAACTTTTCTATAGAGAAAACACTGAAAATCTGAAGATCTTTCCGACTACTTTTCACATCAGATTCTTACCAATTTTCCTGTAGAAAAGGCACTCTGCTTCCCAATAGAAAAAGTATTTAGATTCTGACTACTTTCCCTATAAAAAGAACACTTTCAAAACACTTTTTCTATAGAAAATAAACTATAAATCTGACTTTAAATCTCAATAGAAAAAGAGCTCAGATTTTAACTATTTTCTCCTATAGAGAAAGTATTATAAACTTAATTGAAAATGTACTACGAATCTGATAACCTTTTCTATAGAGAAAGTACTGAAAGTACTACTTTTCACATCAAATTTTTACTACTTTTCCTGTAGGAAAGGCACTCTGATTCCCAATAGAAAAAGTACTTAGATTCTGATTACTTTCCCTATAGAAAGAGCACTTTTTCTATAGAAAATAATTCTCAATATTCTCAATAGAAAAAGTACTTAAATTTTGATTATTTTATCCATTGAAAAAGTACCCTCAGTTTGACCTATTTTCCTATAGAAAAAGTAGTATAAAGAGACCATTTTTGCTAAAGCAAAAGTTTTGTTCCAACAGAACAAATACTTTCCTATAGAAAAAGTACTTCAAATCTAAAAGCTTTTTGTATAGAAAAAGTACTTCGATGATAAACTATTGTTTATTGAAGAATATCAACATTTTGTCGTTGTGCGAAACCAGCAGTTTTGGACTAATTGACGTTCCCACGTCAATTGGATCTCTGATTCGGAACGAACCGATTCTCAAACGTCCAAAGATTGTCAACTCAGCAACAGCTGTATCAACCGGAAGTTTTTTTTCCAGAAAAGAACATCCAGTTACAGCCAACCTGTTACAACAACTAATGAAGTCATCGGAAACATATTTCAACACCTGAACAAAGAAGATACACCATAATCTTGGCGTCGTAAAGAGCACGAAGATCAAAATGTTGAAATGTTAAAGAGTCTTCTTAAAAGTTAGTGATCACCTACATGCTCTTAGGATCTGACTCCATCTTGTTGCCTGAAGTAGCTACACAACGTTGTTTCCATATTGATGTGGTACTATTCTTATGATGAACATACCGCTATAGCTTACGCTGTCAGATCGTTACCACGCCAATTGAATCTTCGCTGCGAAACAAACCTAGCCATACTCGGTCAAAAATTTCCCCAAGAAAAAACTATCGACCACCGTTGAACTATTACAACTAAAATAACGCTGTCAATAACTCTCTTTCTTTACTGGTTGTTTGCTGTTACAAGTGATTGCGCGGTTCTTTATCTCATTATAGACCAGATCTATCTTATTGTATTGTTCTATTGGAATTTGGCCTCTTTGTTTTGGCGGTTTCATATACCGGAAAGCAGAAATGGAGTCATGGAGTCTTACTTTTGCAAGAGAACCATTTACTACTGTACGAGAGAGAGAGATCCGGCTATTTCTGTACCTTTTTCAGCATTTAGCTGCAAGTGATCCAACTGCTAATGTACCAGAGAGGGAGAGAGAGAGAACCAGCTTCTGCCGTACCCTCCGCGTTTAGAGGCATTTTTCGCTTGCTTAATATGGCTCGTTCTCTTTGTATTTCTCAAAATCAAAATCTTACTCTAATATGAAAAGAAACTCTTTTTTTGGTTCTACACTTAAACGGAAACATCAAATTGGTTCTAATCTGTTAAACCTCAGCTGTTTCCACCTTTAAAAATGAAGTTCATGGATGTAAATGATAAAACTTTTATAAAATATCTTTGTCAGTTTTACAAGTCAACAGAATATCAATACAATTTCATGGACAAACTGATATTTACCCAATTGCCATTTGGGAGGAAAATACATTGACGACAAATGCGCAACATGATTTCAAAAAGAGAGCAGAATTCAGGTGAGTCTTTGTTATCACTGGTATAATAAACAAAATACATAACTCCCACCCCTGCTGAGACTTTGACTTACGAGCAAATTAGTTAACATACTTCAAAGATCCCTTAGGTCTAGGCGAGTACATAATTCTGAAACAAAAATGCAATTACAATTTAAAGAACAAACAAATGTTTACTATTTGTAACAAAATCATATGCTTATCAATTGACCAACACTATTTTAAAGACCAACACTATTTTAAAGACATATAACCAATTGATAATTTGCTTTCATTTTGCAACACTTACAATTTCATTTCAAAACACGTGCAATTTTTTAACCTCAAAATCAAAACTAACAAAAAAAAAATTGCTAATTATTAAAGTAAAATCTAGAAACAAAACAAGATTTAAATAAACTTAAAAATACACCAATAAAATTATTAATATTTTTTTATTAAATACTGCAAATTTTCAGTTATAAATTACAAACTAAACTTTGGCGTGCTATAAACAACATATTTTTCTATTATAAAATATTATTATTATTATTTTTTTAAAATAATTTTAAAACAACAAAAGTTTTTTGTAATTTATTTATATAGCAAAGTGAAGATATATATAAATATATATAATTATAATTAAAACAATATACTTTAATGATAATAATAATAATAATAAAAAAACAAAAACAAAAAAATATACAAAATAACTTAAATTTTGTAATACTGTCTTAAAAGTAACCTTTAATTTAGGGCAATATTTCCAGCTACAACTTCAAAGTATAGTCCAACATTTCATACTTTTCCAAATCCTTAACAATACCACACATACGCCTTTTGAATATGGGCAAAGTACGTTCACTTAATAGATCATATTCTTCCAGCAACTCTAAACGTTTAGTGGTGGCATCATGAGCTGCTACCTTTTCCTCATTACCACCCTCAATTTCTTCATCGGAATTTTCAGAAGAAGAAATTTCTCTTATAGCACCAGCAACTTCATCAAAATCCGGCAATTCACTGGTATTGGATATAAAGAAGGGTATAGAAAAGGCTGCCATGCAAAAACCATAAATACCAAATTCTTTTAAATGTTGTAGAAATATAGTTTTAGGATAGATTTCCTCCACATTGTGTCCGTAAAATTCTATATGCTGACTTAGGGATTGATGATAGATATCCATGAATTCCATAAAATGTTTAGAGCGTAAATCTCTTTCGGTGCAGGCAAAGAGATAGTGTACCAGATCGAGTATGGGTGATGCGTAGCGGGATAATTGAAAATCGATTAATTTTGCAGAGGTAGCTTGTTGCTGGGCCTAAGGGGCATAAAAAAGATGGAAGAAGAAAGTTCAATTAGTTTTAAATGTTAAGAATATAACTTTGAGGTTAGAAAGAGTGTAAGAAAGCGGAAGCTTAGAAAACTTTAAGGTTAGAAAAGGAGTAAGAAGACGGAAGTTTAGAGAAATCTATGGCATTACTTTAAATCTCTTTAAATGCAAATCCCTAATGTCCGATAGTTCTCAAGTAATACGGACGAAAATCGAAATCTTTTGTTCTCTGAGTAAGCGAAAAGGTGATCCTTCTAATGAACTCAATTACATAGTTTAGTCTTACATATTCTGGATCTCTGAGTATGGCTCCTTTGTGAAATTCTTATGATAACCGTAGTTCTAATACGAAATCAAACAATTCCAAATATTCTTAACAATTACCCCCATCCTAATCCGGACTAAAATGTAAATCTATTGAACGTCCTAACGAGATTAAGAAAAACATCTTTTAAACAACAAGATCATTAGATCTGATAGAGATCAGTTATGAATGCCACAATAGGAGACATTATCCATCCTAATCCAGAAGAAAATGTAAATATTTTGATCGCCCAAAAAGCGAAATGATGCTCGTTCTAACGTGCTAAAGAAAAATATCGTTTAAACAACAAGATCATTAGATCTGATAGAGATCAGTTATGAAAGCCACAATAGGAGGCATTACCCATCCCAATCCAGACTAAAATGTTAATCTATTGATCGTCCTAAAAGCGAAATAAAGCTCATTCTATGGAGCTAAAGAAAAACATCTTTTAAACAACAAGAACATTAGATTAGATCTGGCAGGGATCAGTTATGAAAGCCACAATAGGAGGCAATCATAAATACTAGAATCTATGGCTGAGCTGTGGAATATGTGATGGATGTCATAAGGGTCCTGACCACATGAAGGACATTCGTTGGCGACGGTACGGTACGTGACCAGTAGGCATTGAGCCTATTGCTCCATCCCGATCTTAGTTGTGCCAGAACTGCTCTTGTTTTGCGTGGCAGGTTTTTCTTAATGCGGTTCTTGCGACCGCGGAATTTATGGCGTCTCTATGAATGTCGTTCAAGGCTGCCGAATACGAGGACTGATATAGTGGATCCTGCACATATTTGCATATGTTTTCCTCGTATATACGAAGATCCTTTCTGAAAAAGTAACAACTAAGTTGTTGTTGTAGAAACAGTCGAGATTATCGATGAGAACATGCCGATCATGCGGTTGTCATCCTGATCATGGTGATATCACCTTTTAACATCTTGATAAGGAAAAATGATCTACAGCGAATATCTTTTAAAGATCTTGAATAGATTTGATGTTTAATACGTTCTAACTAAAGAACTGTTATATCATTTCGAATATTTTCTATAATTAGTCCACAAAAATGACTTCCAGCATTGAATCTTAAAAAAATTACTCAGAGTTAAGAGAATTGGATCGAATAAAAAGATAATTACTTAAGGATTTAGAAACTCGAAGGAACTTTTATAACAATGTAAAAAACAAGATTTTAAAACATCCCGAATATTTTCCATAATTCGACCCCATCTGCTACCACATCCCGAATATTCCATATTTCGACCCCATCGCATTGAATACCAATGAAATAACTCAAAGTTAAGAGTCTTAGTTTAATTTTAAGGATCTTTGAGGAAACCCAGAAAACAAAGAAAATGTCAGGGTTTTGAAAACGATTTACTAGAACCATAACGTTAAAAGATGTTGATTGATATTGAAACACAATGCAATACAATCAGCCCCTCCAATTCCTTTAAGGAAATTATTAAACCTTTCTTCTATACTTACATCATATTTATATAGGATATTATTATTCCAAAAATCTCCATGACATAGAACAGCATACGGAGCCACCCGCTGCCCATTCACACACTGCAAACAGATATCTTTAAAATTACACTCCAAATGCTTTAAAGCCTCTATTTGTTTACTCGATGAATACGAATCGAGCTCTAACATTGCTCTCGTACGTCTTATATATCTTTTGCCAAATTCCACTGTTAATGGTTCCATATCGGCGGTAAATAGATTATCACTCATTTCCTGGGTTAAGCGCTTAAAAAGTTCCGGTTTACGATATTGTAAAACAAACGACATGGCATGCATTTTGGCTATAGAACGAAAGGTGGCACTAACCAAATCATATGATGGCATATTTGTACGAGAATTTTGCTTAAAATCACTTAAAGTTAAATCTTCAAATATAATGAATTCATCTTGTAAATCTAAATTGGCATAAAGTATATCAGGTACTATATCGAAATTATTACTTTTAGTAAGCTTGTCATCATTTATACACTTTAACTCCTTGAGTCTTTCCAATTCTAGTTGACGAAATTCTTCGAAAACTTGTTGATACATAAACACTTCTCTTTTATAAAGATCCACTATACGACTATGGGCCCGAAAGGCGGGATTTTTGGGTGATATTTTTAAAATGGTTACAAAACTTTTAGTGGCCATTGTTGAGGTTTCCAACATTTTGGTGGCTTTTATACAAACTTGCAAAATAAAACCATAGGAGTTCTCTCCCACACCCGATACCGGCCGGGCATTTAATTCATAGGAAAGTATGCCTCTCTCTAAAGCTAATTTTTTATAAGTTTCAAATATTTTCGGTGAGAATTTTGTTAAAATTTCACTATTACCCGTTATATTTAAGGCAGAGGAGGAGAAGTTATTATTTTGTTTTATATCAGTTATACTATTATTATTGGAATCTGACATTTTTAATTTATTTTTATTTTTTTTGTTATCACAGTTTGTCGTCACAGTTTTATTTTGATTAGTTGCAGTAGTAAAAGTTTTGCTCGCGCCGAAATTTCTTAATTTCTTTTCACTTGTTTACGTATCGATGCTTTCTAGCCAACTGTTGGGGTTTGCATTTTTCTGTTGAGGTATTTATAGTAAATTAATAGTTGTTGTACTACCCGTCAGCGTCAACTGCTGAGGTAACAACAACAATAACATACATATATAAAAGCTTATCATGATTTTGTTTATAACAATCTCTTAAATACTCAATGTACTCATATTTTGTTTAGAGGGGAAGAGCAACTAGTTTGTTAAACAAATAGTTATTTTAACTCTCAAGAATTGGGGTTTAACGAAAACTATTTTTTTAACATTAACAAAATTCAAGTTTTCAAATCTTTATAGATTTTACTTAACATTTTGAAACAAAAATGTTTATTGTTTGAATTCAGATTATTAAAATTTTAAGTTTAGAAACACTTTTATTCTATAAATGAAGACTATATACGACAAATTTATCTTCAATGTAAATAATGCAACTATTTTCTAATAGATCGATCGATCGATCAAATAAAGAGTTTTAGATTTCATTTTAAAAGGTTTTTAATTTTCGTTCGATTTTAATTCTTTCAAATTTTCTTCTACAAACTGAAGTTTTTGTGTTAAAAATTTTGTACGAAATGATCTTTATATTGGTGGCTCGATAAAGTTCTTCAACATAATCTAATGTAATCTTGAGCGAACTTTTGCTCATGAGCAAACTTATGCTCATTCAATTCTAGTTCAGTTACAGATCAGTACTAATTCATATACATCAAATCTGAACAGTAATTTTTGTGTTGAAAAGGTTTGTAGGAAATTATCAACCGATCTTCATGTTGGTTGCTCGAAAAAGTTGTTCAACATAATCTAATGTAATCTTGAGCGAACTTTTGCTCATTCAATTCTAGTTCAGTTACAGATCAGTTTTAGTTCAGCTGTTATTCAATGTTAGTTCAGTAAGGTAAAAAAATCGGAACAGTAAAAATCAGTTCTAGATCAGATCTTATTCATTTTTAGTTCAGTCCTAGTTAATTGGTTTGTAAGGAGAATGCACATACATCAAATCTAAAGAAATTTGAACAGACCTCTATAGGGCCTGTTATGCTCCTTGAAAAGTGTGTCAGATGGAAATCGTATCCACCACCTCCGGTCTACCAGACTTTTACCCTGTTTACCAGACTGTTTTAGTTCTATTCTAGACTGTTTTAGTTCTATTCTAGTAATCTTCTAGTTATCTTCTAATTCCAATAAAAGCTAATGATCTAAGTGACGAACTGAAAGAAGGCCTGATAATTAATATCCCGAAGACGAGAGACTTAACAGCCTGTAAAAACTAGAGAGGCATAACTCTCCTTAGCATGTTGAATAAGATAATGAACACTAGCCTGGCAGACGCTATCTCGCAGGACATTCGCAGCAAACAAGCTGGTTTCCTTCCCTACAAATCTGGTATTGAACATATCAACAGTTTGCGGGTAATTACGAAACTATGTGGTCTCAGTATAAACATTCCTAAAACCAGGGCCATAAGGATCAATGCGATCAACACGAACTATTTCACGCTACACCAACAACGACCCGATTCTCAATTGGCCAAAGATTGTCAACTCAGCAATAGTTGTACGAACCGGAAGTTTTTTTCCTCAGGGAAGATTATCCAGTTACAGCCAACCTGTTACAACAACATATAGAAAACATCCAGTTATTCTGCTACTAGGGTAGCATAAAAACTACGAATGGAGGCTCTAAGGAAGATCGCATCTAAGCCATATATGGAATTCACACCATATAACCAGGCGCATTAAGTTGGACATATTCAGCAGCTGTGTGAAATCAGTTGTCTTGTATGGATGCGAAATAGGGAATCAGCACGCTGTGATCTCAAAGCAATGCAATTCTTTATCAACCGTTGTCTACGGCGAATTCTGCAAATATTCTTCTCTAGTCTGTTCTAGTTCTATTCTAGTTCTGTTCTAGTTCTGTTCTAGTTCTGTTCTAGTTCTGTTCTAGTTCTGTTCTAGTTCTGTTCTAGTTCTGTTCTAGTTCTGTTCTAGTTCTGTTCTAGTTCTTTCTAGTTCTGTTCTAGTTCTAGTTCTGTTCTAGTTCAGTTCTAGTTCTGGTCTAGTTTAGTTCTAGTTCTGTTATAGTTCTGTTCCAGTTCTGTTCTAGTTCTGTTCTACTTCTGTTCTAGTTCTGTTCTACTTCTTTTCTAGTTCTGCTCTAGTTATATTCTAGTTCTATTCTTGTTCTATTCTAGTTCTGTTCTAGTTATGTCCTAATTCTGTTCTACTTCTATTCTAGTTCTGTTCTAATTCTAGATCGGTTCTAGTTTAGTTCGCTTTCAGTTATTGGTCGATTCTAGTTTAGTTTGGGTTCAAGATCTAGATGTGCATTTTGAACTGAAACAGTTCTAGTTAGTCTAGTTCAATTAGAGTTTAGTTCGCATTAAATTCTAGTACATTATATGGTTAATTTTAGTTCAGTTCTAATTCAGTTCTAGTCAAGTTCAAATACGGTTCTAGTTCACTTCTAATTCTGTTATATTTTAGTTTTAGTTCAATTGTAGTTCTACAGTTCGTGTTCAATTCCACTTTAGTATTAGTTAAGTTCTATGTTAGTTCTAGTTTGGTTCAGTTCTGAATTAGTTCTAATTCACTTCTAATTAAGTTCTAGTTCAGTTCTATTTCAGTCTTATATCAGTTCTGGTTTAATTTCACTGCAGCTCTCATTCATTTCTAGTTCAGTTGATGTTCAGTCTTCATACCATTCTACTTCTAGTTCAGTTCTAGATCAGATCGATCTTAATATACAGTTCTCATTTCTAAAAGTTCTATTTCTTAAAAGCCTTTTTATTGTTCTCATTTCCACTGTACGATGATGCATTTTTCACCTTGGCATAGGAAAAAAGTTATTGAACTTAAAAAATCAAGTGGTTTTGTGGACATCGTGACAGCATGATGCCCGCCGTACCGCCACAAAATTGCATTTCTAACATTTGCCATAAATCATTAAACAAATAAATATAATAAATGCAACTAATAGAATTTGATATCTAATGCAAACATGACATTATTGCCAATTAAAATAAAATAATATTTATTTTTATAAGAATAATATTATTGCTAGGGGGATATGAGTTGTTTAGCAGGTTAATGAACTTTTTTTAGAAAAAAAAGCCCCAGCTATAATAATTTTTTTTTGCGCGAAAAATGACAATTGATTGCAATTGTTATTAATTTATATATATTTTTTTGTGGCTAACAATAGAAAAGTGCAATTACCTTTCAAATGCAAAAAACAAAAAACACACCCCCTCGTTCAATTAAAACTTAGAGGAGAGAGCAATAAAGGTGTTGTTAATATCATATAAACTTGCAAAGTTCTAAAGAGAGATCATTAAGCTCTTGCGCTCTTCTAATAAATGCAAACATATTATTAGTTTCTGAGAAACTAAATGACTTTTAAAGTTTTTGCCTGAAAAAAAACTAGCTTTATAAACAATTCATTTTTATTGCTATTTAAATTATTAAACATTTATCTATAACTAATGAACGCATTTTGTGTGACAGTGCTATTATGGTGACATGTTTAGAAATTTGTCCTTGAATTGGTGCATTGACCAGACCATAATGAGTTGTGTTTTTTTTCCCAACATTTAGAGCGACCACGTGTAGTTGATAAGCTTTTTTTTCTTGTGTCTATAACTGATCTTTATACTCTCTTTGTTAAGCTTTTTATTTCGCTATTGTTGTTTGTACTCAATTAATTGCATTGGTAGAGGTTAGAATAATAGTTAGAATTGGCGCCAAAAGTTAGCGTGTTTTTTTTTAATATGTATTTCAACGCACTTATCATTCTATATTGGGATTGCATAAAAAAGCTTTGCACAATTTATTCTATTTGTCCTTGAATGAGTGTAATGACTTCGTTTCTAATGTTTTTTTTTCGATACGCTCGTTTTAGTCTTTTGTATTTTTTATCAAAATTATTGTTTTTCTAGAATTGAAACTTTGTGTGTTGTTTGTTGCATAATGACCGTGACAGTGACATTACTAGTGAGAAAATATACAAGCTTTATTATGTTTAAATATTTTATACATAAAGTG
Source organism: Lucilia cuprina (assembly GCF_022045245.1). Taxonomy (NCBI): domain Eukaryota; kingdom Metazoa; phylum Arthropoda; class Insecta; order Diptera; family Calliphoridae; genus Lucilia; species Lucilia cuprina. The sequence goes on along the minus strand of NC_060953.1, from coordinate 7,173,716 downwards.
AAGAGATAATGTTAAATTTTTAATTTTCTGGTTCAGCTCTAGCTCAGTTCTAGATCAGTTCTAGTTCAGTTCTAGTTCAGTTTTAGTTCAGTTTTAGTTCAGTTCTAGTTCAGTTTTAGTTCAGTTCTAGTTCAGTTCTAGTTTAGTTCATTTCTAGTTCAGTTCAAGTTCAGTTTTCGTTCAGTTCTAGTTTAGTCCTATTTCAGTTATAGTTTAGTTAAGTTCTAGCTCAGTCCTAGTTCAGTTCTAGATCATTTCTACTTCATTTCTAGTTGAGTTCTATATCAGTTCAGTTCTAGTTCATTTTTAGTTCAGTTCTATATCAGTTCAGTTCTAGTTCATTTCTAGTTCTGTTCTATATCAGTTCAGTTCTAGTTCATTTCTAGTTCAGTTTTAGTTCATTTCTATGTCAGTTCTACTTAAGTTCTAATTCAGTTCTAGTTCAGTTCTAGTTCAGTTCTAGTTAATTTCTATGTCAGTTCTAGTTCAGTTCTAGTTCAGTTCTAATTCAGTTCTAGTTCAGTTCTAGTTCAGTTCTAGTTCAGTTCTAGTTCAGTTCTAGTTCAGTTCTAGTTAATTTCTATGTCAGTTCTAGTTCAGTTCTAGTTCAGTTCTAGTTCAGTTCTAGTTCAGTTCTAGTTCAGTTCTAGTTCAGTTCTAGTTCAGTTCTAGTTCAGTTCTAGTTCAGTTCTAGTTCAGTTCTAGTTCAGTTCTAGTTCAGTTCTAGTTCAGTTCTAGTTCAGTTCTAGTTCAGTTCTAGTTCAGTTCTAGTTCAGTTCTAGTTCAGTTCTAGTTCAGTTCTAGTTCAGTTCTAGTTCAGTTCTAGTTCAGTTCTAGTTCAGTTCTAGTTCAGTTCTAGTTCAGTTCTAGTTCAGTTCTAGTTCAGTTCTAGTTCAGTTCTAGTTCAGTTCTAGTTCAGTTCTAGTTCAGTTCTAGTTCAGTTCTAGTTCAGTTCTAGTTCAGTTCTAGTTCAGTTCTAGTTCAGTTCTAGTTCAGTTCTAGTTCAGTTCTAGTTCAGTTCTAATTTAGTTCTAGTTCTGTACTAGTTCAATTAAAGTTCTGTTCTAGTTCAGTTCTAGTTCTAATTCAGTTCAGTTCTAGTTAGTTCTAGTTCAATTCTATTCTAGTTCTAGTTCAGTTATAGTTCAGTTTTGTTCAGTTCTAGTTCAGTTCTAGTTCAGTTCTTGTTCAGTTCTAGTTCAGTTCAGGTTTAGTTCTATCTCTGTTCAAGTTTAGTTCAGTTTTAGTTCAGTTCTAGTTCAGTTGTAATTTAATTCTAGTTCAGATCTAATTTTGTTCGTTCATTTCCAATTATGTTCTAGTTCAGGTTTGATTCTGATTTATTAATCTTAAAAATAACTTAAAAATTTTCACGTAATGAATCTGTTACGAAAAACAGTTATTTATATTTTTGTTTATAAACACACAAACGTCAAAATCTTACAACATATCCTGTTATTCACTGCGAACTATTAGCTAGAAAGAAAAAATGAATACACACTAAAAAATCATTACTAGTAAATGAAACGAAAATTCAAAACTCTTCTTTTCATAAATTCCCCCCCCAAAAAAAAAAAAAACTAAAAAGTTCAATAAACTTTATTCCCCAAAAATTAAAATGAAACGCGTCTTTAATGTACTACACAACAAAAATAAAAAATCTTCACGCACTCTTAAACCAAAATGACACTTTCACTTTTTTTAATAAAACATTTTTGTATATATCATTTTATTTTTTATGACTTTATCAGCCTCTGAGACTATTACATAAAAACCTTAAATTTTTTTGTCTAAAAAATTCATTGAACTTTTCTTAAGGTTTTTGTTGTTGTTGACTCTTTACTGCTTTCATTTTGGGTCTTTTGGTTAGTTGGTCATATGAAAAAAAACTCAACATTATTGTTTTTTACAAAAGTGGGTCAAAATTATTTGTTGTTATTGTTTTTTCTCAATACTAGTTGGTTGGTTGATGAATATTTTGGAGGTAAGTCAATGAACTTTTATTAAAGGTATGTAAATTTTTATACTTTTGATGTATTTTGTGAATAATTTCGAAATTTTGTTATTTTTTTTCTTCTGTGTTTATATTTCAATGTTTGAGAAAAGAGTTTTTTGGTTGAGATGTTTTTTTAAAGTTAGTGTAAGTAGTTTTGAGTTGATTATAATATTTTATTATATTGAAATTTATAATTTTGCTTTAGTTTTAAAGTTTTAAATAAATTTAGTTAAAAGTTTAGATTAATTTTTTGTGCTAAAAATTAAAATTTAAATAAATTTTAAAAGCAGTTGATTAAAATTTTCGAAAAATTGGAAAAAAGGCTTTAAATAATAAAAAAATCAATGGTTTTGAAAGTAAACATCTAAAAATATTTTTTATTAAAATTTGGCTGTCATAAGAAAATCCTAGAACTAAAATATTTCCAAAAATTGAAGTCCAGTTAAAGAGTCCGTTCGAAAATTTTGATATAATAAAAAAATAAGAGTTTTTAGTTTTTTTTTAATTAATCAAAAAATTTTCTCTAAATGCTACTTTTTGGGTGAAAAAATAGTTTGACACAGTTAGATAGTAGACTAATGATAAGATTTATTGCAATTGTTTTTTTTTTATTTAAACGTAAAACTATTAAGGGTTCATTGACTTCTATAGTTTTTATTTGCGAAAAAAAATTGAAGCACTTATCAATTATTAATAAAAAAATTTTCAGTAATTTGATTTAATTGTTATTAATCAAATAAATAGGGAAATTTGGTGTTAAACACTTGTCACAAAGTAAGATAAGTTAACTTGTACCTATGTTATAGCAAGTTATACAGTTAACTTTGTGACAAGTGTTTAACACCAAATTTCCCTATTTATTTGATTAATAACAATTAAATCAAATTACTGAAAATTTTTTTATTAATAATTGATAAGTGCTCCAATTTTTTTTCGCAAACTTGCTATAACATAGGTACAAGTATCTTTGAAACTACATAAAAGCAGTAAAAATTAAAATTATATATTTTAAATTACAATAAAAATAATGAAAAGATTATTATTCTTATTATAATAGTTATTTTTTTTAAATTTGAATACAATTTTTATAAAATTTTAATATTATTTATCAAATTTTATTGAAATTCATATATTTTTATAAAATTTTCATAAAAATCTCTTATTTTTTATATAATTTTAATGAATTTCTATATTTTTTATAAAATTCCAATACTTTTATATAATTTAATTACTATTCTAATATATAAATATAAATGTTCATAAAATTCTAATATATTTTTATAAAATTTTAATATAACGTATTGTCATTACTATGATTTTTATTAAAACAAAATATCTTAAAAAATTTCTTTAAGTGTAACATTTAAAACGTTAATTTCTCTCTTTTTCTCTCACTTAAAACCATTATTTACTTTAAATATCAACCCTCCCTAATATTTACTTACAATGTCTGGTAACTCTTTTTGCCATCACTCTCGTGTGCTATCACTCATGTGTGAATAGCAAACAATAACAAGAAGCAGCAAATAAACAAAGCTTATGAAGAAAAAACGCGAAAAAATTTAGTGAATTTTTTTTTAATTTTTTTTCATAAAATATTTGCAAAAATACTTAATTCTATATAATATCATAGAAAGTAAAGAACTAACAACAAATAAAATGTCTAACAGTAATACAGATACGGGTGATACTCTTCTTTCCAATGAATTAAATCAGTGTACCAATGAAACGTCACCCCTTACTACCGCCGGTGCAGCAGTTACAACTCATAATGAATCCAAAGGGAAATTAATTATAAGCAATATAGAACCTATAGAATGTGTTACTTTAATAAGTGATGATTCCGATACGGAACCTTCACCTAAACGTAAGTCAGCTGCAGGAGCAGCAGCAGCAGGTAATTTAAATAGTAGTGGTATTAAGAAGTGCACAGGAGATGAGGATTCCAATGATGCCCAGCGCACTGCCGAGGAAAGACGTACTAGTCGACGCATAAAGCCTCGAGTGGATTATACGAATAAGACTACATCAACTACTAGCAATGCAAATGATGAAAAACCTGCCACTCCCTCCTCGGGTAATTTGGGTAATAATTTGTTGGGATCGGCTAGCACTAAATCCGAAACAAAAGCTAAAAAGTCGGATTCCCTAAAAAGTCCCTTTGCCAAAGAGATTACCGATCCCCGAGAAGCTGCTGCAGCAGCTGCCGAAGCTTATAAAGAGATTCTAACCGGTTTGGAGGGTGCTGCCTTTCAGTCGCGCTTACCCTTTGATAAAATGACCTCTAATGAGGCGGCTTGTTTTCCAGATATCACCAAAACTGGGCTAGTAGCTCAGAGAGTGTTCCTTAATATACGCAATCGTTTATTGCAAATGTGGATAGAAAATCCCAAACAACAGCTTATACTAGAGAATGCCATTAAAGATATGGAACCACCATTTGACAGTGATCCGAATCTAGTTAAGCGTATACATTCCTTTTTGGAACGTCATGGTTTCATTAATTTCGGTATATTTAAACGTTTGCGCCCTATACCCACCAAAAAACTAGGCAAAGTTATTGTTATAGGAGCCGGCATTTCCGGATTGGCGGCTGCTCAACAACTACAGCAATTTGGCATGGATGTTATAGTACTAGAGGCTAGGGACAGAGTGGGTGGACGCATAGCCACCTTTCGCAAAAATAACTATATAGCTGACTTGGGCGCTATGGTGGTTACCGGTGTATGGGGTAATCCCATGACGATTTTAAGCAAACAAGTAGGCATGGAAATGGTTCCTATCAGACAAGCCTGCCCTTTATATGGGGCCGGCGGCAAACCGGTGCCCAAACATAAAGATGATATGGTGGAGCGTGAATTTAATCGTCTTCTTGAATCAGCCAGTTATCTATCGCATCAATTGGATTTTAATTATGCTGGCAATAATCCAGTTTCCTTGGGACAGGCTTTAGAGTGGATTATAAAACTGCAGGAAAAAGCTGTCAAGGAAAAACAAGTACAACATTTAACGCAACTTTGTGAGGCCCAAAAGGCCATTATAGAAAGTCAAACGAAAATATCAGAAGTTTTACAACGCATCGATCATTTAAAGCAGTTGCATGCCAAGCTACTGCGCACGCGTCCCACCCGCAGTGGAGAAGCGGATAATACCTATATAGAGCATGAATTTGAAACACGTTCCACCTATTATGAATGGTCGAAGGCAAGTAAACTGTATGAAGAGCTAATGAAAGAGGATGAGATGTTGCAGAATAAACTTAAGGAATTGGAAGCCAACCCGCCCAGGTGAGAGATAATTTATTTCTTGTTATTTGTTATAACAGTTTTCATAAGCGAAAAGTTTTTGTGTAACATTTTTGAATATAATTTTGTGTATAACAGTTTTTATATTAAAAAAAGTTATCATCACTGTTTTTTTGGAAAAGAGAGTAGAAAAATGAGTGATAACATCTAAACAGTGATGCCAGATTAATAGTTTTTTATTCCTAACCCTAATGTTTACATTTTTTTACTCCACCTTGCAGTGATGTTTATTTATCCTCAAAAGATCGTCAGATCTTAGATTGGCATTTTGCCAATCTCGAATTTGCCAATGCCACTCCGCTCAGCAACTTGTCGCTTAAACATTGGGATCAAGATGATGATTTCGAATTTATAGGCAATCATACCACCGTACGCAATGGTTATTCCTGTGTACCCATAGCTCTAACCGAAGGGCTCGATATACGTGTTAACACAGCCGTTAAAACTATAAAATATTTTCCTACCGGAGTGGAGATAGTAGCGGAAAACTTAAAAACCAATAATTCCTCTGTAACCTATAAGGCGGATTTGGTTTTGTGTACCTTAACATTGGGTGTATTGAAAATAGCCACCGCCAAAGTGCAATCTCAACAAATGAATACAGTGAAATTTGAACCACCGCTGCCCGATTGGAAACAACAGGCTATACAACGTTTGGGTTTTGGCAATTTAAATAAAGTTGTCTTATGTTTTGATCGTATTTTTTGGGATCCTAATACTAATTTGTTTGGTCATGTAGGCAGTACCACGGCCAGTCGTGGTGAATTGTTTTTATTCTGGAGTATATCATCGTCACCGGTTTTATTGGCTCTGGTGGCGGGTCAATCGGCTGCCATAATGGAAAATGTTTCGGATGATGTTATTGTTGGACGTTGTATAGCCGTCTTGAAGTGTATATTCGGTAATGGTTCAGTGCCCCAACCCAAAGAGACGGTGGTAACACGCTGGCGTGCTGATCCCTGGGCTAGAGGTTCCTACAGTTTCGTTTCGGTGGGTTCTTCTGGTAGTGATTATGATCTTTTAGCTGCTCCCGTTATACCACCCAATCCCAATAATCCTAATCCCAATCAAGAACTAGATGAATTGCCACGACTTTTCTTTGCCGGCGAACATACTATACGCAACTATCCCGCCACCGTACATGGAGCATTCCTCAGTGGCCTGCGTGAAGCGGGACGTATAGCTGACTATTATTTGGGCTATCCGGAGGGCACTCCAGCGGACATAGGCTATTCAGTGGTAGAAGCTGCCAACACTGCCTCTGTGGGTGATACAGTTGATTTAGTGGATATTGCTCATTCTTCTTCGGATTCCTCATCTAAGACTTCGGATGAGAAATCAAATCCTGCCGATTCCATTGAGTGAAATTTTATATTTCTTTAGATTCCTTTTGTGTATTCAAAATAAGTTTTGCAATCTTTTGTTTGGTTGACCTTGTTATAGTAGTTTTTAGTTTTTTTTAATTAAATTTATGTTAATATTTTAGATTCCTTTTTTTATTTAGTTCTTTTTTCCTTTATATTCATTAATCTTATTATAATTATCATACATGTGTGTATATAGAATTTATAACGAAACCAGGTTTCGCTGAATTTTTAATAAATTTTCTAGTAATTAATGTTTTAATATATATTTAAATAATAATAAAAAAACAAAAAATCTAAATGTGAAGTAGCGGTATATATGAAAATTAACATACAATATTTTTAAATTATAATAAAAAATAAACAACAATTTGTATTTAAAATAAAGAAATTTCACAACAAAAGTAATATAAAGTGAAATTGATAAAAATGCGGATTTTTATTCAAATCAAAATTTTTTAGCGTTTTCTCCTTTCAATTTACTAAAAATCTTAGTCTGGCAACTTTATTTTACGGTTATCTTTCATAATTTAACACTCTACAACACTATTTCTACATAAACATTATCCCGTAACACTTTACAACACTTTTTTCTACACAAAAACAACAACAACACGTTTGACATTTCAGTTTATTAATTTCATTTACAAGTTTTTGTGTTTTCTTTTTCTGTTCTTATTAAATTTTATTTTTTCCTCATTAATAATTACACTTTCCTTCATAAATATTATCACCTAGACAAGTGTTAATAAGTTAATAATTTCATATTTGTGTAAATTATATTAATTTGCTTAAGTAAAAGCAAAAAAACATGGATAAATTGCGTCGAGTTTTAAGCGGTGATGATCGCACACCCGAAGAAGAAAGCAGCATAATAACACAGGTAAATGCCTATACTAAATGCAATAACAATGAAACGACTCCCTCAATGCTATGTTTATTAGTAAGCCAACTATTTGGGGGAGTATATCGTGACGACGACTTGTGGGCTTTCCCCCTGCAATGGGGGTAAAGGCTTAGAGGTTAGAAAACTGGTAAGATATGAGTCAGTTCTTAGATTAGAGCTGCTGTTGTTGTTTGAAAATGCATTCTTATAAGAATTTTATGGATGCTGTCTTATCAAAAAATGTCATTATTTTATTTATGGTCTATTAAGAACATTTTTACAAAATATTATTAAAAAAGACAAATTTGTCTAGAAAAACACGCTTTTCGTGAAAACTGTCAAATGAAGACACCTTTTTTGGAAAGTTGTTAGCAGAAACACTTTTCTATTGAAAATTGTCTTAAGAAGTTTCTTTTCCGTGAAAGACTTTGTAAAGAACACACTTTTCGTTGGTAAATTATCCAAAGAAAATACTTTTCTTTGGAAAATTGTCCAAAAAAATAATTTTCTATAATATATTTTTTAAAGAAGACACTTTTCTGAAAAAAACTGTGTAAATATATTACTTTTCTATTGAAAATTGGTTGGAGAATACAAAATTTCTATAAACAATTTATCTAAAGAAGGCTTTTCTGTATAAAAGTATATAAATAAGACTTTTTTCTATAGAAAATTGCCTAAAGAAGATATTTTTCCGTAAAAAACTAAAATACACTTTTTTGTAGAACATTTAAAGAAGCCTCTTTTATATAGAAAATTGCAAATAAAGATACTTTTTTATATTAAAGAAGACTCTTCTTCTTAAGAAACTGTCAACAGAAAACTTTTTCCTATAGAACATTTTAAAAAGAATACTTTTTTCCGTAAAAAATGTTCTTAGAAAACATTGTTCTATAGAACATTTTTAAAAGAAGACACTTTTCTATAAAAAATACACTTTTCTGCAGAAAATTATGATAAAATGTCACTTTTCTAGAGAAAATTGTAAAAATACACTTTTCTATAGAAAATCGTAATAAAATGAGACTTGTCTACAAAAAATTTTAAAAAGAAGACACTTCCCAATAAAAAATTAAAAAAGAAGACTATTTTCCATAGAACAAAAGTCACTCTTTTACATAAAATTGTGAAAAAGATAGTTTTTTTTCAGAAAATTTAAAAAAATGAATAGAAAATTGTGAAAAAGACATTTTTCTATAAAAAGTTCTTTAAAAATTCAAAAAGGAAACTTTAAAAAGAAGACTATTTTCCATAAAAAAATTGTAAAAAAGTCACTCTTTATGAAAAGTATACTTTTCTACAGAAAATTGTAAAAAAAAATAAAATTTTTAATAGAAAATTGTAAAAAGAAGACAATTTTCTATAAAAAAAAACTCGAAAAAGAAAACACTTCTCAATAGAAAACTTTAAAAAGAAGACTATTTTCCACTTTTTTATATAAAATTGTGAAAAAATACTTTTTTAAAGAAAATTGTAAAAAATGATAATTTTCTATAGAAAATTGTTGAAACAAGATACTTTTCTATTAAAAATTGCCTCAAGAGAATACTTTTTATAGAAAATTGCCTTAAAAGTACACTTTTCTATAGAAATTGACTTCTTTATAGAAATTTTTCTAAAAGAAAAACATTTCCGTATAAATTTTTTTCAAAGACACTTTTCTATAGAAAATTTGTAAATTATGATATTTTTCACCCAAATTTTTTATTAAAAATTTTCACACAAAATTTTCATTAAAAATTTTCACTCAAAATTTTCATTCAAAATTTTCACCAAAAATTCACATTCAAAATTTTTACGAAAATTCTCATTCAAAATGTTCGCCAAAAAATTTCAACCAAAAATTCTCATTCAAAATTTTCAACAAGAATTCTCATTCAAAATTTTTACTAAAAATTCTCATTCAAAATTTCAACAAAAATTCTCATTCAAAATTTTTAGCTAAAATTCTCCAAAAAAGTTAATTAAAAATTTTCACCAAAAATGTTCATTAAAAATTTTCATTCTTAATTTTCCCAAAAATTCTCATTCAAAATGTCCACCAAAAATTTTCTTTCAAAATTTTCACCAAAAATTGTCAAAATCCCCCATAATTTTTTGTTTTCAATAACTACAAAACACTTCTTTCATTATAATAATACTCCTTCTTTTTCCTAAATATTTTTTCTAGATCAATGATATGTCAACTTTAAGTTGGTCTACGCGCATTAAGGGGTTTTGTATATGTTTTGTTTTGGGCATAGTTTTATCCCTATTGGGTTCTATAGCTCTATTTCTACATCGTGGTCTAGTGGTATTTGCGGTATTCTATACGCTAGGTAACATTATATCAATGACCAGGTAATAATTAAAACTTAAACCAAAAAAAATGTATTTATATTAAAAAATTTTGTTTTTTTTTTGTTTTTTCCCTATAAAGTACTTGTTTTCTCATGGGTCCTTTTAATCAATTGAAAAAAATGTTTTCTGATACGCGTTTAATAGCCACATGCATTGTTATATTTTCTCTTATCATGACTTTAATAGCAGCCATTGTGGTATGATTTTTTTGTTTTATTTTTTTTAATTTTGTTTACATATTTTTATTTATTTTTTTTCTAGTTACATAAACCCGGCTTGACCTTAATTTTTATTATTATACAATCATTAGCTATGACTTGGTATTCTTTATCATACATACCGTATGCTAGAGATGCTGTTAAGAAGACTGTTTCTGCTTGTTTGGATGTTTAAGTTCTTATTTTTTTGTATTAAATTTACAAATTTTTTCTTCTTAATTTTTGCACAATTATTAATCATATTTATAGATTTATTATTACATAATGCCATTTTTAATATTTAAAATAATTTCTTTTACATTTCTCTTTAACTGCACCTTTTTAAAAAGTATTTTTTTCTTGAAATTTTGGCTTCAAGTTCAAATATTGTTTTTTTTTTCTTCAAGTATTAAATGGGTTTTCAAAAATTATTAATTTTTCGAAAACTCTATGACACAAAAATATATACAAAGCTTTAGCTTTACTTTAACAATAAAATTGTATTTACAATTTAGACTTAATTTCCCTCCCATAATCATATTAAAAAAAAAAATAAATATTAAAACATATTTTGTAATAAAAATTTAATAAATATTTTTATTTTTAATTTCAGCTATTTTGGATGTTGTACACAAAACAGGGTAAGTTTTTTTCATCTTTTTTATTAAGAGCAAAACATTGAAATGAAAAGAAAAACTTGTACATTATCAAATAAATAATTTCCCTAAAGGGAGCAGTAGAATGAAATAAAAAGAAAAATGTTTATAAATGAAAACAAGCAAAAGAAAGAGTAAATTTATGTAGAGAAAACTTTTCTAGAGAAATTTCTTTACAAAAGTCTCGTTTTTTTGAAAATTCTATAAAGAATTTTCTTTAGGAAATTGTGTAAAGAAACATGTATTTTATACACATTTCTATAGAAAATTCATACTTCTATTGTAAATTGTGTAAAAAAGACACTTTCGTTTATTACATTATTAAAATAAGCAAAAGAAAAAGTAAATTTATCTAGAGAAATTTCTTTACAATAGACTTGCACTTTTGAATATTCTATAAAGAAGACAATTTTCTCTGGGAAATTGTGTAAAGAAACATGTATTTTCTACGCATTTCTAAAGAAATTTGTTTTAAAAAAGACATTTCTATTGTAAATTGTGTAAAAAAGAAAAATTTCTTTGACTTTTCTCTGGGATATTGTCTAATGAAACATGTACTTTCTACACGTTTTTATAGAAAATTGTTTTAAAAAGACTCTTCTATTGTAGATTGTGTAAAAAAATAATACTTTTCTATATTAAGTTGTGTGAAAAATACAAATTTATTTTACTTTTCTCTGGGAAATTGTTTTAAATATACATGGATTTTCTACACATTTCTATAGAAAATTGTTTTAAAAAACACTTCTATTGTAAATTGTGTAAAAATGTCACTTCTATATTAAATTATGTAAAAAATACATTTTTTTTACTTTTCTCTACGAAATTGTCTAAAGAAAATTATTTTAAAAAGACACTTTTATATAAAAAGTTGTATAAAGAATACGAATTTTCTTTAGAGAAATTTCGAAAAGTAACTTTTACAGAAAATTCTTTAAAGAACACACATTTCTATAAAAAAATTATCTAAAGTAAGACTTTTCGCTATAAAATTGTGTAAAAAAAAACAGTTTTCTATAAAATTTTGCAAATACTTTTCTATAGAAAATTTTACATCTTATTCTTACATAAGAATCTATTGCATGTTGGACTTTAACTAAGAAGAAGTCTGTTGTAGATCAGCTATACAAAGATCAGAGATCAGCATGCATTCCTCTAAGAGAACTAGTCCTTCAGAAGCTCTGAACACTATATTGCATATCATACATATAGATCTGCATATAATGGTCATATCTGCTTGTAGCGCAGTATGGCTTAACTCATCCGTAAGTTGGAGATTAAGAATAGATGCACACGCTAAGATTTTAAGCTTGTTACCTTCAATCTTAAACCAATCATCTGACTACAGACTACACAGACTTTGAGTCGGAGTCTTCAAAGTAAGAGTTCCTTTTAGGAGCGTGTGGTGTAGAGGTAACCTAACGAGAGAATATATCACTAGAATCTTTCCAGATGATTCTGAATTGAGCTGCTGTGTCGTTTCTGATGTCTTCTGTGAAGAAGTTGGGCTAAGAATATTTCACCGTCCTTTTAACAACTGTAGTGTTTTTGAAATATGTCCGCCTGTAGGGTATTACATGATCTCAATATTCGCGGCTACCTAGAATTGTTTTTTGATAGTCAATAAACTCTTATACTATCACTTCCCTATTAGTTAGACAAGATCCGTAAAGGCTGGGTTGCCTGTCTGACAATTCCCTTGTTTGGGTTCCTGCGCATAGGTACTACTATGGTAATGAACAGGCACATGGGCTTGCCAGAATAGCATCTGCTGTTGACAATTCCAACACCGTTGCAGCAGCAACTTCGTTAAGTTTTTTCTTCAAAAGGCTGAAAATAGGTGAAGTTGTCTAGAGACGTGTAAAGTTATTGTGGATACAAGCATAATATGTAGAGCCTGTGGCGAAAACAGTGAAAATCTGATGATGTTATTCCGGAAATATCATTCCTGACTAACACTAATCAAAAGATTCTTAGGAATTACGTTCAGGAAACTTATCTCTTAAAAAGAATATTTTTAATATATTTTAAAACAAGTAAAAATTATAGTCGGACGAGGCCCTGTTACAAAAAGTAAAATGTAATTAAGTTTTTATAATAAAACATTTATGTTAATTGTACCTTGCTCAGATATACTTAAGCCATTTATTATTGAATGAAACTATGGACATTTAAGTCAAATTTTGAAGGGGGCTAGGGTCAAATGATGCCCTATAATTATAAAGGTCATTAGGGTCATCAAGGCTAGTATACACATCGACATACGTGTATATTAAACATTATGATTTTAGGTGAAATAATGTACCGTTGTTAACTATTTTCAAGAGGCTTCGTCTACGGTACCATAGAAGATCATTTCATTGAATTATCTCCAAATGTGTAGTTTGATTACACGTTTTACGAGACCTATTCGGGAGTTCAGTTGTATAGGGGCTAGGTGAATTAATGGACCGATCTTAACCATTTTCAATAGGCTTCGTCCCTGGGACAATAGTAGATCATGTACCAAATTTCATTTAATTATCTTCAAAATTTGCGACCTATATTTTGATTACAAGTTTTATTTACAAGCCCTATTCGGGGGTTCAGTTGTATTTGGGGGCTAGGTAAAATAATGTATCGATCTTAACCTTTTTCAATAGACTTCGTCTACGGTATCATGTGGCAAGATTCATTGAATTATCTCCAAAATTGCGATCTGTAGTTTGAATACAAGGTTTACAAACACTATTCGGAGTTTCAGTTGTGAAATAATTGACCGAACTTAACCATTTTCAATAGGCTTAGTCCCTGGTACTAGTAAGGAGTGAGATCGAAAAATTCTTAACATACATATATGTTTATAAAAAAGAAACCACTAAACTTACAGCTTTATTTTTTTTTTATTTGATTCAAATTATTATTACAATTTACAAAAAAAAATATTTTTATAGTTTTAATCACTAGTGATGAAATTTTGAACCCTTTTCGGAAACCCTTCCATTAACGTTTTTATAGTGCTTTCTGTCACTTTGCTCGAACATGTAGTCCATCTTCGTTTAAAATCTACCACACTTTTGGACACCTTTTTTGGACTCTTCAATTCTCTTTTAACAAGAGCCCAATATCTCTCCACTGGTCTTAGCTCCGGGCAGTTTGGAGGATTTGCCTCTCTTGGTACAAATACCACATTATTGTTCTTGTACCACTCAAGGGCTTGTTTACCATAGTGACAGGATGCCAAGTCAGGCCAAAAATAAGTGGACACATTATGAAGTCTTATGAATGGAAGCAGCCTTTTTTGTAAACATTCCTTGATGTAAATTTCGGTATTTATAGAGCCCGTTGTAACAAATGATTGGCTTCTTTTGCCGCAACTTCATATTGCTTGCCATACCAAGAACTTTCTGGGAAATTTTGTCTGCTTTTGGGTCCTAAACTTCAACATTCCCTCGAGCATCAGCAACATAAAGCTTTTGACCTGGAAGTTGCGAAAAATCTGCCAGAACATACGTTTCGTCATCCATTATGCAGCAAGAATATTTTTTTAAAAAACTTGACTTCAATTTCCGTGCTCTGTTTTTGGCCTCTAAATTTTTAGCAGCGTTCCTGTCAGGAACTTTTTGAGCCTTGTATGTTTTTAAACCTGCATTAGCTTTAACTTTTCGTACCAAATAGTCCGAGCACTGAGCTAACCGAGCTGCTTTCCTACCGGATGTGTTGGGAGCTCTTTTGAAAATGCGTTCTATTTTTTTGGCTTTAGAAACATCATGTGGACCATTCCTTCTACCTGAACCAGGTTTTCTATCAACTGACAAGTTCTCCCGGTACTGTTTAATAACATTGGAAACAGTTTGACGGCAGACCTTTGTATGCTTGGCCAACTTTTTGTAAGACCAAGTTGGGTTTAGTTGAAAATATTTAATAATTTCAGTACGCACTTTTTTCTGGTCACTCATTTTAATCAGATTAACAAAAAAATTAATATAATTGACATTACACATAATAACTGACATGTTTTTCAAAGGTAACTTGATCAAAAAAAAAAAAATCAAATAATACTTTGGTTGAAAAATGTAATGAAAAACGTGTGTTAAGAATTTTTCGATCTCACTCCTTAGATCATGTACCAAATTTCATTTTCATTCAAATTTCATTGAATTATGTTCAAAATTGCGACCTGACGGGCGAGCATAACTAAATCGACTCAGAGAGTGATTCTGAGCCGATTGATATACTTTAAGCTGGGTCATCATCATCATCATCATCATCTTAGTGGTGATGATGATGTTATTGCTAGAGTGATTCTATCTTTAAACTAGAAATAAAAACACTTTTGTATTACATTTTCAAAATTTTATTTCTTTTATTTTTTTTTTTATAACTAATTTCAGAAAAATTAACAAAAAAATATTTAAATTATTTTTGTAAAATATATATTTAGCAATTTGTTTACTTTTTTCATTCATTTTAATTTTAGTTGTTTGTTTTTTTGGTTTTCTTCTAGTATAAATAACTTAAAAAAATGAAATATATATATTTTAAACTTAAGCCTTGTTAAAAATCATACACACACTTAAAAATTGTTGTTTATTTTGTTTTACACTTATTAAGTAAAAGCTTAATTTGTAAATTAGTTATTAAAGGCTATCAATTTTATATATATTTTTATTCATCCACTAGTTTGTTTTTTTTGTAATTTTTATTAATTTATAATTTTTTTTATGTTTTACAAAAAAAAAAAAAACTAAAAATATTAAAGACCTTTTTAAGAATTATTTCATAATATATGAAATATATACATTTATGGTCTAAAATTAATAATTTCATTAATTTAAATTATTTTTAAATAATAATAATAATAATTTTTTATAGCTAAAAGGCTAGTTTGAAAGAAGATTATGAATAAATTTACAAAACAATAATGTTTTAACATTTTTAAAGAAAATAAATTTTAAATTTTATGTAACGACTTTTTTTTTAATATTTGGTGGTTTTTAAAATGACTTTATAAGCTTTAGCTTTTTCTTTTTAATAAATGAGGCATTTTTTTTATATTATATTGTTTTAATTTAAAGACAATTTTTTTGTTTTATTTTTGTTTTAATATAAAATGGTGGTTGTTTTTTTTTTTCTTCTTTTTTTGGTTTTTAAGGAGTTTTTTTTTCTATTAACAAAAAAAATTTAGGATTTTTCTTTTTTTTTTTTGTATAAATAAATTAAACTTATTTTATAAAACTGGGAACATGTTCTTTTTGTTTAAACTAAAATAATTAAATTATTTATTTTGCTTTTGTGTTAATATTGAGTTGGTTTTAATGTAAAGTTAATTTGTTATGTAGAGTTTAGGAAAATCATATTTTAAACGGGAAATTTATAGCTGTTGTTGTTAATGAGAAAAAGTGTTTTTTTTTTTGTTCATTTAAAAGAAATTTTCTTTCTTTTTTTTCAACAAAAAAAAAATTTCCTAAATATTTATTCAATCATTCTTGTCATTGCGTTTGGGAGATTTTTTGGGTGACATTTTGCCTAGAAAAGAGAATTATAAGAAAAAAAAAAATAATAAAATATATAAAATAATAAAAAAAATATATAAATTTAAAATTTTTAAAAATTTAAAAGTTAAAAAATTATAAATAACAAGTTTTAAAATAAAAATTGTGCTTTAATTAATATGTATTTTTTTACTTAAATTTATTATATACAGTGTTTTTAATAAATAAACGTACATTATTTGTTTTAAAGACATTTTTTTTAGATCATTTACAACTTCAATAAAAATTTCTCTTTTTTAAAAAAAATTTCAATAGAAAATTGTCTTTTTGAAAGAAATTTTCTATATTACAGTTTCCTCTTAAAAGAGTTTCTCTAGAAAAGCTTCTTCTTTAGATAGTGTTCTTCAAAAACTTTTCTATATTACAATCCATTCTTTAAAACGGTTCTCTAGGAAAATCTAGAATTTTTTCTGTGTTCTGTGCGAGTTTTGGCTTCTTTAGAGAGGTTTCTACAGACTAGTGTCAGCTTTTAACAATTTTCAAAAGTTTCCATTATGGACAATTTTTTTTTTAACGATAAACGTTTTCTTTAGAGAGTTTACTATAAGAAAATGTTTTCTTTAGAAAGTTTTCTAACAAAGGATTTTTTCTTTAGAGAGTTTTCTTTAAAAATGTCTTCTTTGGGCAGTTTTCTATAGACTATTGTCATCTTTTGACAATTTTCTATAAAAAAAACTTCAGTTATAGACAATTTAAGAACAATGTTTTCTTTAGAAAGTTTTCTATAGAAAAAAAGTTTTCTTAAGAGAGTTTTCTACAGATTAGTTTAAGTTTTTGAAAATTTTCTATAAAAAGTGTCTGTTATAGACAATTTTCTAAAGATAAATTTAAACTTTAGCGATTTTTCTATCAGAAAATATTTTCTTTAGAAAGTTTTCTACATAAAAATGTCTTCTTTAGAAAGTTTTCTAAAAAAATATCTTCTTTAGAGAGTTGTATACAGAAGAATATCTTCTTTAGGGAGTTTTATTTAAAAAATGTCTTCTTTGGAGAGTTTTCTACAGATTATTGTCAGCTTTTGATAATTTTCTATAAAAATTCTCTATTATAGACAATTTTCTTAAAAAAAGTGTCTTCTTTAGAGAGTTTTCTATCGAAAAATATGTTTTTTAGAAAGTTTCCTACAGAAAGATGTCGTTCTTAGAGAGTTTTTAATAAAAAATGTCTTCTTTGGAGAGTTTTTTTTACAGACAAGTGTAATATCTAAACTGTTTTCTAGTCTAGGGTCTAGTTCAATCTAAAGTCTAGTATGCAGTCTAGGCTATAGTCTAGTTATAGTCTGGCCAATAGCTTAGTCTATAGTCTAGTTTATTGTTCAGATCAGTGTATAGTATAGTCTATAGTTTAGTCTACAGTCTAGTCTATAGTCTAGTCTATTGTTTAGTCTATTGTCTAGTCTATTGTCTAGTCTATAGTCTAGTCTATAGTCTAGTCTATGGTCTAGTCTATAGTCCAGTCTTTAGTCCAATCTATAGTCTACTCTAGTCTATAGTATAATCTATAGTCTAGTTTAAAGTCTTGTCTATAATTTGGTCTTTATTCTAGTCTTTAGTCCAATCTATAGTCTACTCTAGTTTACAGTCTTGTCTATAATCTGGTCTTTATTCCAGTCTTTAGTCCAATCTATAGTCTACTCTATAGTCTTATCTATAGTATAGTCTAGAGCTTAATGTTCAGTCTAAGTACCAGTCTAAATTCTAGTCTTTAGTCTAATATAGTCTAGCCTAGTCTCCATTCTAGTCTTTATATTATGGTCTAGTATTTTGTCTAGTCTATAGTCTACAGTCTAGTTTATAGTGTAGTTTATAGTCTAGTCTAGTGTATAGTTTTGTCTATAGCCTTGTCCATAGTCTGGTCCTTGGTCCAGTATATAGTCAAGTCAAGTCTAGACTAGAATATAGTCTAGTCTAGTCTCTAGTCTAGTCTAGTCTCTAGTCTAGTCTCTAGTCTAGTTTCTAGTCTAGTCTATAGTCTTGACTTTAGTTTGATCTATAGTATGCTCTATAGTCTTGTCTAAAGTCCTGTTTATGGTCTAGTCCAGTCTATAGTCGAATCTATAATATATTCTACAGCACAGTATATATATTCTCGTCTGTAGTCGAGTCTATAGTTTAGTGTATAGTCTAGTCTATAGTCTTGTCTATATTTAAGTGTACAGTCTGGTCCAGTGTAATATGTATACTAGTCCATAGACTAGTCTACCGTCTAGTATAAAGTCTAGTATGCAGTGTATTCTATAGTCTGATCTATAACCTAGTCTATAGCCTAATCTTTAAACTGTTTTATAGTCTAGTTATTATAACTTCATCTAAGTATAGTCTAGCCTACATATAACCTAGTAAATATTATAGTCTAATTTTAAATCTAATCTATATGATGGACTATAGTTTGATCTAAGAACAAGTCTTTTATCCAGCTTTGTACGATTACTATTATTTAGCACTGTATACAAAATATTGTCAATGGTTTTCTTAAAATTTAATTAAAGAAATAAAAAAAGTTATCAAAGAAATTAAAAAATAAAACATAAAACTTAGAGACAGACACACATAATTAATGATGTTTTTTTTGGCAATTAAGATAACAATAATAATTCATTAAACAATTTTAATTTTAATATCATAAGGAGTGCTTTCAATATCGACATGTTTGCTAATGGTTTTATTTAACTTTCCTCGTGCATGTTCTATGATTCTAGGATGTACATAGTAAATGGGACCTGGCCGGTAGATAGATTGAGATTTTTTTTGTTTTTTTTTTTTTCAATAAAGTAAAAAAGTAAAGTATAAAAGGAAAAAGGATAGCATGAAAATTACACACACATAATTTGATAATAAGAGTTTATTTTAAAAGAAGAACAAAAATAAATGAATATAATGAACATAATGAAACATTAACGAGAGGGTTTTCAAAACGAAGATTTTTGGTTACATTTTAGCTTCAAAGAAAACCCATTTTAGAAGAAATTTTAAATAAGAAATAAAGAAAAAAGTCACACATATACACAGACACATGGTGGGCATCATAGAAAGTGCTTTTAAAATTTTGCATTTTATAAGAATATAAAATGATAAAAAATTAAACATAAATTTCCAATTGTTTATAAAATACTAAAGAAAATCATAACGAAAACTTTAAACAAACAGATTTTAAGTTTTTCTTAATTAATTTAGGAAAACTCCAATAATTTTCTATTAAAAACTTAAAAACTGTTGTAGGAATTAAGAAACTAAACAAATTTTTTTACCTTTTGATTGTTGTTTTTCCAAACTTTTAACTTTTTTTGAGGGTGATTGTTGTAATTGCTTATTACTCTTGCGTTTATCCATCATGCGCTAGAAAAATATACAAAATTTATTTTAGAAAAAAACTGCCTTTTTCATGTATAAAATCTAACGCTCTTACCTGCCACAATATACAACCATAAACAAAGGCAATCGAAATTATAACTTGTACTGTCAACCAGATTACAATATTTATAGCTTGCGTGCGTTCAAATAATTCTTTGCCATTTTTAATGCATAAAATCGCTTCGGACACCATAATGGCACCATATACCCAACATTGGGTACCCACACGTTTACAACGTGTATCCGTAACATAAGTATAATATTGTCTAGAAAATGGAAAAGTGAAAAAAAATTTGCGTTTTAAATCTAGATTGTAACAAATACATTTGCAAATTAATAAACATACCTTACTGAAGGCGCCACAAAAAGACCAATGAATATTAAACGACCAATAACCACATAATGATCGGGGGGCATTTCAAAGATGTGTTTAAGGAAGAACGTGTTGAGTTCGGTAACCTAGAGAATGAAAAAGAAATGAAATTTTTAAATTAATCAAGAAATAAAATAAAAATAAATAAAATAAATTTGACTTTGGAAGAATTTGTTTTAAGGAAAATTTATTTCTATGGACTATATTCTATAGAGACATGCATTCGTTAGACATTGTCTTTTTAAGACAATTTTCTTTTAGACAAGTTTTTATAGAAAAGTAACTTTTTTAACAATTTTCTATAGAAAAACATCTTCCTTAGACAATTTTCTACAGAAAAAGGTCTTCTTTAGAGAACTTATAAAAGAAAAGTATATTCTACTTTTAAAATTTCAAAATTTCCCTCTAATTCCGCAAAAAAATTAAAAAATTTTCCTTGTTTTCAAAAATTTCCTTTGAAGGGAATTTTTTTAACCAAATATTTATAAATTTTTTATTGATTTTTACTCCATTATTGATAAAACTTCTAATTCTGGAAAAAATTTCAAAATTTCCCTTATTTTCAAAAATTTCCCTTTAAGGGAAATTTTTATTTTAATCAAATTTCATAAAATTTTTATTGATTTCTACTTCATACTTGATAAAATTTCGAATTCCGTAAAAAATTCAAAATTTCTGTATTTTTTAAAAATTTCCCTTTAAGGGAAATTTTTATTTTTAACAAATTTCATAAAATTTTTTCTTGGTTTTTACTTCATACTTGATAAAATTTCGAATTCCACAAAACATTTCAAAATTTCCTTTGTTTTCAAAAATTTCCCTTTAAGGGAAATTTTTAGTTTAATAAATTTTCATAAAACTATTATTGATTTTTACTTCATTCCTGATAAATCTTCCAATTCCGCAAAAAATTTCAAAATTTCCTTGATTTTCAAAAATTTCCCTTTGAGGGAAATTTTTATTTCAATCAAATTTCATAAAATTTTTCTTGGATTTTACTCCAATCTTAATAAAACTTCCAATTCTGCAAAAAATTTCTTAATTTCCCCTATTTTCCAAAATTTCCCTTTAAGGGAAATTTTTGTTTTAAACAATTTTCATCAAATTTTTATTGATTTTTACTCCAATCTTATTAAAACTTCCAATTCCGTAAAAAATTTCCATGGTTTTCAATAATTTTTCTTTAAGGGAAATTTTTATTTTTAACAATTTTAATAAAATTTTTGATACATCCTTGATAAATCCTCCAATTGCGCAAAAAATTTCAAAATTTCCTTTGTATTCAAAAATTTCCCTTTAAGGGAAATTTTTATTTTAATCAAATTTTTTAAAATTTTTATTGATTTTTACTCCAATCTTATTAAAACTTCCAATTCCGTAAAAAATTTCAAAAATTTCCTTTATTTTCAAAAAATTCCCTTTAAGGTAAATTTTTATTTTAAACAATTTTCATCAAATTTTTATTGATTTTTACTCCATTCTTAATAAAACTTCCAATTTTGTAAAAAAAATTAAAAATTTCCCTTGTTTTAAAAAATTTCCCTATAAGGGAAATTTTTATTTTAATATACATATGTATTTTCATAAAACTTTTATTGATTTTTACTTCATTCTTAATAAAACTTACCATTCCTAAAAAAATGTAGAATTTCCCTTTTCAAAAATTTTCCTTTAGGGAAATTCCTTTTAACTCACCTGCCAAAATATCACCAACTGAATAACAGCAGCAAAACGCATAGCAGTCGATTTAGGATCCAACCATCTAATAGCAGTCCAACTTTCGGGTGTAAATTGTAACATGGCACGCTTAATTTTACCACTAGTCGATGAAATATCCTTAATACTAGCCCATTTATATTCACGCATTTCCAAAATTTTGCAAATTTTTAAACCAACCCAAATGCCCAGACCATTACAGATCAAAACATCCAAAATTAAAGCATCCCACCAGCATTCAATGAAATTGGGCAACAAATGAGCAAATGTAATTTCAGTAATTTCCCACATCACAGAAATGGCCCACAAAATGCCCATGTGACGGATAAGGACGGCCTTGAAAGCCCAACCTAAAAAGTGACCCCAAGCAAAGACATCCAAATGACCTTTAACACGTTCAAAGGAAACATCTGAGCAATTGACGCCGTATTCCTTTTTTTTTTGAAAAAAGAAACATAGAGAGATAGATAGCATTAGATTTAAATTTAAAAGGTAGTAAGAGTAGTAATGAATGAAACTTACCTTATCCATATTAATGTGAAAATCTTTTAGTTTGGGATCCAGCCAATAGAATATATTCATTATTGTTTTGTGATTTTGAAACATTAGAAATTGTAGTGCCATTAAGTACAATACGGAGCAGCCAAATAATATACGCCATACTGCCGGATGAGGTCGTGTAAAGGGACCGTTGGGAAATGTCAGCACTGATATAATTAGGAAAAAGAAGACCACGCATAATATACCAGCCCAAATGTTATCCTCAAAATTGCCTTCGTCCCTGCAATTAGGAAAATTAAGAGATAATATATGATTAAGAAAATTTTATAGGAAATTAGAAATTTTGATATAGATAGATAGATAGATAGATAGATAGATAGATAGATAGATAGATAGATAGATAGATAGATAGAAAGATAGAAAGATAGATAG
>NC_060953.1:7134946-7150966 GCF_022045245.1 Lucilia cuprina | reverse complement strand
AGATAGATAGATAGATAGATAAATAGATAGATAGATAGATAGATAGATAGATAGATAGATAGATAGATAGATAGATAGATAGATAGATAGATAGATAGATAGATAGATGTTCAAATTCTAAGGTATTCAACGAACACCATATTACATAAACTAAAAACTTTTCAAACGGAATGAAGATCCTCCTTTAATTCTAAACATAACGGAAAAAATAGTGTTACAATTAATTTTAATTCTTAATCTATTTAAATCTATTTATTCTTAATTCTAAATTCTTCGTCTTAATTTAATTATTTAATTTAAGAAAAAAATGGTCTGATATTCATTTTCATTACACAAACATGCCTAACATAATAAAATAACACCACTCAAGTTCAAAGACCTCCCAAAACAATTACTAAAGAAAGATAGTGCCTTATTTAAAGCAATAATAAACAAATTAGAAAAAAAAATTAAAAAAAAAATTTGCGTGTGGCGTCACTATGAATAACAATTATAACTAAAAGGGATTTATAGGGAAGGAGTATAGACGATTTTATTTTAATAAAATAGAAACATATGTAACAACATAATAAGCATGACTTTACACTTTTTTTACTGAAAGAATTAAATGGAATTAATAATCTTATTACTAAAGATTAACCCCCATAGTTATAAAAGCTTAATAAAGTTATTGATGGTTTATTGTAGAAATTTTGTATAAAAAAATTAATATTTTTATAAAAACAGCGGTAAGAGTTTACAAAAGCTTCCTATAAAGAGAAGCCCCCTTTTTTGAGAATTTTCTATAGAAAAGTTTGTTTTTCAGATAATTTTCTATATGGAAGTGTCTTTTTTAGACAATTTCCCATATAGAAGTGTTTTCTTTAGTTTATTTGTAATGCAAAAAGTCTTTGTTCATACAATTTATCATAGAAATTTCTCGTCCTAAAAGGCAATATTCTATAAGTATGTGGGTTCTTAAGTCTTCTTTAGACAATTTAATATTTTTAAGTTTTTTTTCAATTAAATTGTATCTTCCCTAATTTATATTGAAAACTAAAACTATTTATTAAACGTGTTGTTTTTAATTTAAAATTTTACTTTCGCTTTTAAATGTTCTATAAAAACTGCATGAATTAAACAAAAGTTTTATGTATGTAAATATATATATGTTATTACAACTAAACTAGAGTAATTAAATATTTTGAATAAAAATAAATAAACTACACCGAACAAGTGTCAACAATGACGTTTTTAACTCCCTTAATGTTAAAGATATTGATGTCACTATTAGGAGGTGTGTCTAACAGAATAGTAAATTAAACATCTTACGATTTTGTTTAGCAACTACTAATTTGATAAAGAAATTTTAATTTATGAAAACTTTATGTCTAGTCATATGTATGTATGTTTAATTATCACATATCAACAAAACAAAAAGGTATTTTACCGGACTTTTGAACAGCTCATGCGTTAATTTTCACTTCTTATCAGTTGTATTGATAATTTATAATTAAATCCTTTTTTTGTTGATATTTTTTAATATTCAGTTGAAAAAAGATCCGGTTTGAGTGATTATTAAAACAATGTTTTTTTCATATTTTTTAAAGCCAAATGTCATGTTTCGTCATCTGTTTTATTTCAACAAAACAGATAATTATAGAAATATATGTTGGAGGTACTACATAGTGACTTTCTTTTTTTTATTAGTTCCTTGATGTTCAATTTATAAACTTTGTATACTATTGAATAAATCATACGATATGACGTTGTCTTGGGGAATATTTTACTATCAAAATCTGTAATCAGTAAGTCTACTATAGATTTTGTTTTTTTTTTTTTTTTTGTTATTTCATTATTTACTAATAGTGGAGGTTTTGAATAGTTGCCAAGTTTAAGGTTTTCAAAAATAATTTAGATTTTTATTGTTGTTTTTTGCTAAATAGCACGTGCAGGTTTGTTTACAAAAAATTTTGAAGGTATTAAAATTATTTTAAATGATTTGTTTAAACTATCTATCTACCTATCTATCTATCTATCTATCTATCTATCTATCTATCTATCTATCTATCTATCTATCTATCTATCTATCTATCTATCTATCTATCTATCTATCTATCTATCTATCTATCTATCTATCTATCTATCTATCTATCTATCTATCTATCTATCTATATATCTATCTATCTATCTATATATCTGTCTACATATAAATTCCTTATTGATTAACTGTCTAAGTTACATTACACCAATGTTTCTGTGGCAAAGTCTAACATTGTTAATTGACTAGATAATCAATCAATTAACAATAAAATCATTCTAACACAGCACATGTTTTTAAAATAAATACAAAAACAACAACAATATCTAAAGAAATTTATAAAATAAAAACAAAATCCCAACAAAAACCTAAAAAAAACAATAAAACAACAAAATTTAAAAAAAAACATCCTCTATAAAAATCTCATACTCTCTAGATTTATACTCTGTTTCTCGCTATATGTTTCACACTCTTCCTATAACAATCAATAAATAAATGAAGGTTAATTTGTTTTGAGTGTTTTTTTACAAAAAAAAATGTAAATTATTTTTTAGCTAAATTTAGTTATTTAGGAAGTTTTGTAATTTTAACAAAAAAACTTACGCATCCATTTTAGATATTCCTTAAATGTATTAAAGAGCATTTGCTAAGTGTTTGTTTAAATAGTTAGTTTTCTTTTTCCTTAAATGTTTTTTTTTTCTATTTTATGTTATTTTTATTATTAAGTATTATTTAGTTTATTTTTAGTATAATGGAAATTTATCTTTTTATTATTTGTATTAATATAAATAGTAACCATAGTATTAAATTTAGTAACATTTAGTTTTTGGTACAAAAAAAATCTATTAATTTTGTTTAATTTTTAATAAAAATTTTTCTATTGGAAGTTGCAAAATTCACGTTTTCACTAACTACACAAGAAATGACACATTTTTTCTTTCTTTTTTTTATTTGATGAATATTTCTGCTTAATACTTTGACATGGAGGAAAAGAAAACTGCAGTTTTTTTTTGAATTGTTGTTATTGTCGTTATAGAGGAAATAAGGGTAGTATGACAAAGTATTAAACATACAGGGAAGGAGTAGAATAGGGGGGTCATAAATTAAACTCTTCTATAGAAAATTTCTTTAAAAAAGAAAAATTTTTTTTTTGAAAATTATCTAAAGATGATAATCTACACATGAATATTTCTATAGAAAATTTAATAAAAAATTCAAAAGTCTATAAAACATTCTCTACAGAATACAATTTTCTATAGAAATTTGCTTGTAACATAAGTTTTTCTAAAGAAGACACTTTTCTATAGATAATTTCTAAAAAAATACAAGTATGAATGTATAGTCGGGCGTAGCCGACCATATGATAGCCTACAGTCAGTATGTATGTTAAAAATGGGGATTATTTAAAAAAAATAAAGCATTTGGTTTATTTTTTAACTTTATTTCGGAATATTTTTACTTTTTTTTTGGCAAAAAAAAAAAGATTTTTTAAGAGGGCTTAAAGGGGAGTAGGGAAAAATATGGTCCTATGCTTAAAAATGTTGGTAGGCGGAGTTAAGTCTTCTTCAATATTATTTATGTAGAATTTAAAAGTGTTATTAGTGTGTGTAAGTGAATTTTGACCTTTAAGTCATTTTCCGAAGGGGAGTTTGTATGGGGGATAGGGTCAAATGAAGCCCGTTCATTACAAAAATCGGGAGTGTCATTTAAAGTTGTATAAAACTAAGTTTTGTCGACTTTTGTTATGGATCATTTAAATTAATTATAAGCCAAAAAGGCCATATTTGAGGGGTACGGTTGTATGGGGACTAGTCGAAATAATGGACCGATTTTAACTATTTTAAATAGGCTTCGTCATTGTGCCAAATTTCATCCAATTATCTTGAAAATTGCGACCTGTACCTTGCGCACAAGGTTTACATGGACAGCCAGTCAGCCAGACGGACGGACGGACATAGCTTAATCGTCTCAGAAAATGATTCTAAGCCGATTGGTATACTTTAAGGTGGGTATAGGACGAATATTTTTGTATGTTACAAACATTAGCACAAACCCAATATACCATCCCCACTAAAGTGGTGTAGGGTATAAATACAATTTCTAAAGAAATAGGAAAGGACGCTATTCCTTAAACAATTTTCTGTATAGAATATTGATAAAGCTTTTCTATACATGACCGAAAATTACCTAAAGAAACATTTTTATATAAAATTGTGTAAAAAAGTTTTTCTATGGAAAATTTTCTACACAAGAATATAGAAAATTGTCTAAAAACAAAGAAAATATTAAAAAATTTCCCAAATTTTTAACAAAAAGTATTTATTTTCTTAACCCCCCCTCAGCTGAACGCTTTTGTTTTAACAAATCCTTTTCTTGGCATTTGCGCATTGTTGAGATTTTCTTGCTGAAATATTGTTGTTGCTGTTGTTAGCTTACTAACAGGAGACAAAAGTATGAGTGCGTGTTTTATCACAATATTTGTTTTGATTATTACTTTCTTAATAATTCCCACTAAAACATAATTAAACAAATGTCAACTATTAGCATAAAATAACTCAAAAAACCCAACCCTATTTGGGAAAATTTTAATAAAAAACAAAAAAAAAAAAAAACAAAAAAAATCTGCTGACCTGTTGAAGAAAATATCAAATGACTTTGCAAATTAATTACCTACCTTACAAAAGCAAAATACATAACAGCCAATACAGACACCGCCAACAGGGTAATAGTATGAGGTTTATAAAAGAAATCCAAGGATATATCATCGACAGGACGTTCATTAACTACCAAAAAAGTTTCGGCTATTTCATCAGGCTTTGGCTTAGGAGTATTAACTCCACGTGTTTTGATTGGTGTGGTGGGTGCACTACTGGCACCAGACTTAACGCTAGCAGGTGCATGTAGAGTAGAATTTGCATTATTACTGCTATCGGCAGTCTCGGGACCACCACGTGAACTAGAACGTTTCTTCATGGTGCTTTGTTTTATTTTCCTTTATTAAACACTACACTTTTTCTTAAAACAAAAATACCATTTAATTTAAATATATTTTAGCTAACAAAAAATAAAGGGGGAGGTGGAGTTGCGCAACCACTGCC
The DNA here is from genome assembly GCF_022045245.1 of Lucilia cuprina. Taxonomy (NCBI): domain Eukaryota; kingdom Metazoa; phylum Arthropoda; class Insecta; order Diptera; family Calliphoridae; genus Lucilia; species Lucilia cuprina. The sequence continues at coordinate 7,145,848 of NC_060953.1, read as the reverse complement.
CGGACCGATTATGTGTATGATTCTTTTGCGTTAGTTGATTTTATGCAAAATCAACCATTGAATTCTTGGTTAAATGCTTATATAAATGAGATTTTTTTCGTTTCCAAACACTACTACACTAAGTAATTAGGCCTTTATTTGTTGCTATTAATTATACATTATTTTTATTTTAAAAATATTTACGAAATCTTTAAAAATTTCGTTAAAAAAAAACGTTTATTTTTACGAAAAGAACACGTCTTTTTGTAAAGAAATTTGCCGGAATAATGAGCAGAGCCCTGCGCCGACAAGTATTAATGAAGGCGGCGACTGACACTAAATAAGCCGGCGGCGGCTTAAAATCGACCTTAAGCCGGCTAAGTTTTCAACTACGTTTAGTTTTTAAATTTTCAACGATTTTAAATAAAAAAGGGAATTTGAGGGATCAGAAAGTGGGATATTTGTGTGAGAAATTATGCAGAGATGAATAAAAAATTCTTAAAAATTAAAAATAATCCTTTCTCCAAGTTTTACGAGGATCTGCCGATATTTAACCCTATCCTCCATATAAGCATCTTGCGGAAAATCAGTTTCTAAAAAAATTGCATTAAGAAAATGATCAACAGGGAAACCAAAATATGCAAATGCATGTTTTTTGTGGTGCGTCGTATGGACTCATGGATAAGATATTTATACGTTTCAGACCAATATAAAAATTTTGGCATCGATTTGTTAGAGCATATTTTTGCATATTTTACCCATAAGAGCATAATTTTGCATGATTTGACTTTTTAGCATATTTAAGGCATATTTTCGAGGTTTTAGAGCATATTTTACTCTTTTAGTGCATATTTTGATGTTTTCGCTTTTTTCGTTTTGTACATTTTCAAAACTTTATTTAAAAAAAATAAAATTTATTTTTTTATTTTTAATTTGAAATATGTTTTTTGGGGTCCAAATGGTTTCATATTATTTATTGGTTATCTGAACGTAAAACGGAATTCTATTAAACTAGTTCTTCAAACTATGAGATTAATCAATTATAAAAAATCATGTAGGATGAAATATGACACTAAACATTTATTATTTCGTTACAATTTCTGTCTTTTTGAGCTTTTCAATGTTAAAAAATAATGAAAAATTTTATTTTTAGAGCATATTTTTTAAATTTTAAGAGCATATTTTGAGTTTTTTACGGCATATTTAAAGCGCTTAAAACACTTTTTTTAGAACATGTTTTCGGTTTCCCTGATGATCAATAACGTAAAAACAAAGATATTTTAATTGTTTATTTACTAGCTATACCCAGTGTGCTGTGCTACCCTAAAAGCAATATAAATAAGAAACCCACTTAACGATTTTGATGATTCTAACTACAATGGTTTTCCAGATATACAATTTGTTACATATGGGAGATTCCACGCAAATTATTACAATTTCGCCAATTATTCCGAACGTTAATAAAGATTTTAATTTAATCTATGAAACATTTGAATAATCTAATAGTTTCCCAGATATAAAAAATTTTGTATTTAATTCATGTGGGAAGTGCCTAGCCCCCCATTGAAAGTCCGCCCGTTATTCTCTAAATGTTCTTCAGTAAAATTTGAAGATAGTTTCTTAGATATACGAATTTTTATATTTAATTCATATGGGAGCTTTAAGCCCCCCAGAAGAAAGTCTACCATAATTCGATCATAATGATAACTTTTGGAATGATGTATTAGCTATAAACTGATTTTCTGTAAGAGGCTTAAATTTCGATTGATATCGAGCCCTTTTTTATAAAAATGTTTGAAATTTTCATTTGGCTTTAGAATGTTTTGAAAAATTCTCAATGTTTTCTATTTTGTTTTAGAAAGTTTTAATCGAAATATATATATATTCCCCCATTTTATTAACAATTCACTGTGGCATATAACTCTGGTAACTCTTTTCTAAGTGCTGCCAAGTCTGTTTAAACCACATTATTGTCTAGTTCTTCATTATCTCATTATTCTTATTGTTTATGCAAGGAAAATTGTAATAAAAACAAAACTTTTACAAAAATATTGAAAAAATCCCATTAAAAAACATGGAAACACCACATAGTACAACAAATACAAAAGGTAGGTCCATAACAACAAACAATTTACCCCAGAAATAAATAGAAAAATATTTCTTTTTTGCTAATAAGAATTTGAAGTTACGGGTGTTTCACGCAGTGGACGTGTACGTAAAAAGTCTTCCAAACTTTTAGATTTTCAATCACCCGATGAAGTGGAAAGGAAAATCTACAAACGTACTACAGCCAGTAGTCACAATACACCGAGATCATCGGGTGCTAAATATGCGGGTCGTGGTAGACCAAGTTTGGCTGCTTTAAAGGCACGCAGAGCTGCTCGTGTTGCGGGAGCAGATGAAGAAAATGATGTGGCAGCCGATGATGAAGGACCGGCCGCGGAGGAGGATGTAAAAGATAAGGAAGAGGTAATGGATGTAGAGCAGTCTTTAAAGGAAACAGCTGATGAGGATGAAGAAGATGAAGAGGAGGAGGATGAGGAAGATATAAATGATGTATTACACAATACCAGTGGTTTGACGGCAGCAACCGATTCAGATGATGATGGTTTTGGTGAGTTGGTGGCTGATTTAGTGGGCTCAGAAGCTGCCAACTTAGATGGCCCGGCTGGCAATCAAAAATCTCCTTTTAGACAATCTTTATATATGACAGAGAAAAATAAGAAGCTAAAGGAAAATCGTGTAGAGCGCAAAGATAAGGGTAAGACTCGTTATACAGCCTATAATATGTGGGCTAGAGAACATCGCAAATCCAATAAATTTGGTAAAACATCTGATATAGATCATCAGGCTGCTAGACGTTTACATGAATTGTGGTCTAATGTATCGAATAAAGAGAAAAATGCCTGGAAACGTAAAGCCAAAATGCAAGCTACCAGAGCTAAACAAAGAGAAAGAGCGGGTATAACTCAAACTAATAAAACTGCAATACAAACTGCAGCACAAGCAGCAAATCCACAAAATTCCACATTTATTAATAGACCCACCACCAGTCGTACCAAAAAATTAGCAGAAGATAAACAAAAAGCCAAGGATGATATGTTAGTAGCTAAACCTAACACAATACAAACTTCTACCCCCAAAAGAACACGCAACAATTCCTATAGAAGAAATCAAACGAATACTCCCTCTAGCGCAACTAATGGCAACGATAACAATACGTCTTCTTTGTATATAGCCACCAATGGCTCTACCAATAATTACAATAACAAATCGTTAACTTTAAACAACTCGAAAACTCCCTTACCCAACATAGAACCTATAGATGCAGCGGCTCATTTAAAATTATTGGGTGAAAGTCTTAGTATTATTGGCGATCGTCTTAAGGAACATGAGGGACAAATTGCCGTTTCCGGCAGTTTATCAGTACTGCTGGACAGTCTATTGTGTTCGTTGGGTCCTTTACTGTGTCTGACAACACGCCTACCCGGCTTGGATAAGAAACCACAATTGAAGGCAAATTTGGCAACAACTTTGGATAATATAGCTTATGTTATGCCAGGACTGTAAGCAGTTGGTAATGCTTGCTATTGGGTGATAAGGTAATGAATTATTTTTTCTTTTTTTTTAAGTTGAAAATAAGCAGAATAGTTTTAAAATGAATAAAGAAAGAAAATATTAAAAAAAAATATTTTTTTACAACAAAAGAAGGGATTTTTGGAATCTTGAAAGAGAGAGGGGCGTATTAAAAGCCAAGTATTCCAATATTCCAGACAAAAGACTAGACTATAATCCAGACTATATTTTAGAGTTTGGTTTATTCAAATTATGAACTAGGCTGTATACCAGAATATAGATTAGTGTAAAAACTAGACTTTACTAAATAATAGACTAGACTATAGTCTAGGCTAAACTAAAGACTATAGACTTGACCATTGATTAGACTAGACTAGACATAGGTTATAATATAGGCTAAACTATAGATCAAACTATAGACTAGACTAGAGACTAGACTGTAGACTAGACTGTAGACTAGACTGTAGACTAGACTATAAACTAGACTATAGACTAGACTATAGACTAGACTATAGACTAGAGTATAGACTAGACTTTGGACTAGACCAGATTATAGACTAGGCTTTAGACTAGACTATAGACTAGGCTATAGACTAGACTATAGACTATAAACTAGACTATAGACTAGACTATAGACTAGACTATAGACTAGACTATAGACTAGACTATAGACTAGACTATAGACTAGGCTATAGACTAGACTATAGACTAGACTACAAACTAGACTATTGGTAAGGATATAGACTAGACTACAGACTAGACTATAGACTAAACTATAAACTAGACTATAGAGTACACTATAGAGTAGACTATAGACTAGGCTATAGACTAGACTGTAGACTATAGACTAGACTAAAGACTAGACTATAGACTAGACTATAAACTAGACTATATGCAAGACTATAGACTAGACTACAGACTAGACTATAGACTAGACTATAGACAAGACTATAGACTAGACTATAGACTAGGCTATAGACTAGACTATAGACTAGACTACAAACTAGACTAGAGGCAAGACTATAAACTAGACTATAGACTAAACTATAGGGTAAACTATAGGCTAAACTATAGACTAGACTATAGACTAGACTTTAGACTAGACTATAGACTAGAATTTAGACTAGACTATAGACTAGACTTTAGACTAGACTATAGACTAGACTATAGACTAGACTATAGACAAGACTTTAGACTAGACTATATACTGGACTATAGACTAGACTATGGACTAGACTGTAGACAAGACTATAGACTAGACTGTAGACTAGAATATAGACCAGACTAGACTGTAGACAAGACAACAGACTAGACTATAGACTAGTGTATAGTCTAGACCATAGTTTAGACTATAGACTACATTAGACTATGGTGCGGAATAATACAGTTCCAGTTCAATTATCCCAAAAATGTTAAAGTCAATAGTTTTATTTTTTATCAATATGTGTTTTTATTATCTTTTTATTGATCATATCATATAAGTTAAGAACTTGTTTTCATTAATATTGTATAATTAAAGTTGTAAAATAATACAACATACACTTTTCAATGGGGGAATGTAAAATTGCTTAAGGTAAACGTTTTCGAACAGGTCCATTAATAAAAAAAATAAAATATTAAACAAAAAAACTAGATCCAATAATAAATCTTAAAAAATAATTTCAACAAATTTTGTAATACCAACACATTACTAGCTACAAATTACAAATTAAACATAATAGGATTTGAGGACAATTTTCAGTAATTGACTCAAAAAATATATAAATATATAGCGTTTGCCCATGAACACATTACGTTACAAAAAAAACCAAATCAAAATATATATATTTAGTTTAAAGGCTAAAAAAGAAACACTAAAAGGAATGCTTTTTTTTGCTTGTTATAAAATTAGATAAAGAGAGGATTTTTAGGTTTTCCAAAAAAAAAAAAGAGATTCAATTCCCTTTTTCTTCTAACTATCTTTCGTTTTAGCAAAACAGTCTCATTAAGTAGTTATGGCTTGTTGTTGTCGGTTGTTTGAGTAACATATTAACCTTTTTAAATTACAATTGTTGCGATAGCCCAGCAGCGGATATATTATCTCCAGCCCCAGCAGTCTTTTTGGCCACACGGCACACTAAAACTGGAGCTACACAGATTTCTATATCCACTGACTTTTGTGCGTTAATTTGTAAAGTTTCAGACCAACAGGGCACCGGATTAAGGGGATCAAAAGCAATGCGTTCTGCTTTAGAAGGATCTAGAGATGTTGAGAAACTATCATCTAATACTAAAGAAGCAGATTCAGGATTGATCTGTAAAGGGATAAGAAAATATATTAACATATACTTTCAACTCAGTAGCAATCGCTAGTTAACTTACCACTTGTGTCTGACACACATAACGATGAGCAATTAAGGCAGCCTTGGCTGCTCCTAATTTAGTATTTTTCCACTTGGAATCCTTAACCGTTAAGAGAGCCTGATAGGCCAAGGTATGCAAATGAATTCTGGATACCATTCTTCTTTTAGTTTGACCCACACTGGTAGAATTTTTATAATAATCTTTTGCTAATATAGAAAATACTTTACGCATTAAATCTAAAGTAGTAGCTACTCTGGGATTCCAATCAGAGGCCAATGTTGTGCGTCCATACTCTAAGACTTGTGCCAAATTATCCAATTCCTGTTCATTCATACCCAATGAATCAACATAAGGCAAAATGAATTGTTTTAAATGTTGCAACAATTCCATTTCTACGTACGAGGCCATTTCGAAATGTATTAACGTGTCCTTGGTTAAAGAATTTATCTGTTGATTAACCTTAAGTAGACGTTCCTCTCTAATGCCTTCAGCAAATTTATAACTATCCATCATTTGTATGCCACTGATTATAAACAAATCGGGTTTATAGGTTTTAATGGCATTTTGTAAATGTTCGAGTGAGTTTAAATGTGGATTATTGTGATCGTTGTGTAAGATATAGCGATTAGCTCTTGGGGCTGTAAAGGGGCCCCATGTTTCACCAGCCTTGTATTCTAATATCAAATGTATATCATCTTCTTCGATAAAATCACCAGCGATTTTTATGGTGTCCGGTATTAGGCGGCGTAATCTGAAGGGGGAAAGTATTGGAATTAGAAAATTTACTTTATGCTCCACTATTTTTAAAGAAACCTGCCAGTCTGTAAACTAATCTATAATATGCTAAACTATAGACTGGGTAATAAGCAAAACTCTGCACTAGTCTATAAGTCAGGTTATATTCCGGGATATATGCCAATATAAGAACTAGGTTACAAACCTGGCTATACTCTACTCTATAGACCAGACTATAGATAAGAAGTATACATATTGTAGACCAGATTATAAACCAGACTATAGGAATATATTCCGGACAATAGAATAGAGTGTAGAATATTTTATAGTCCATAATATGACAAAACATAAGTCTAGACTGTGAAATACAGTCAATTCTATAGACTTCTATATGGTTCAGTCTATAGGCAACTATATATACAACTCTATAGACTACTCTGTTGTCCTGAGTATAGACTTCTCTACAATCCTCTGTATAAACCACTCGATGTTCTAGATTAAAGACTACTCCCTAGTCCAGACTATAGCCTACTTCATAGCCCAGATTATAGATTACTCTATAGTCTGGATTGTACATTACACTACAGTACAGACTAAACACAACTCGATATTCTAAGCTCTAAAATATTTCGCGTATTCTTTATTGAGAACATTCCTTGATTGCGTTGTACATACTCACTTATGAGAAATTCTAGCACCCAATAACACCTCCCAGCCTTCCTTATCAAAACGTATACCCATTAATGGTGCATTGCCGCCAACAAACCATTGCAAAGAATCACGATGTTGTTTTTTGGCAATTTGTATTAATTGTCTAAATAACTCTGTATTGGGCATCACACGTCTACAAATAGAAATCAAACATAAATTAATTAAAAATATTTTTGTATATCTTATCAATCAATTAACTATAATAAAAAGATAAAAAATTTTCCACTTACTCTGCCGCTGCACCATTGCGAAAATAATATGCAAATGTTTGTAACAATTCCGCCTCATCATTCACCTCATCTACCGTAAACTCTGACCCCACATTGTCTGGTATTATGGCAGCTGAATAATTTAGAAAATCAGTAGCATGTATTAACAAATCACTGCAGGCACCATAGCCTAAAGCCACCCTGGGTTTACTGTAGCTGGTGTCATTCCAAGGTCGTTTCAATTGACTCTCAATAGCCAATAAACCAGTTAAGATTTGAGTGATTTTATTTAATTGTTTCAATGACAAAAATGCTTGCCAAACAATCGATATTAAAGCCGCAAATACCGAGAAGGTGGTTATTAGAGACATGTACTTTAATAGAGACGACATTTTTGTGTAGACTATGGTATTACTTTTTCAAGATTTCTTTGCTTTTTTAAAGAGTTAATTAAAACATTTGGTTTTTTTCTTAAGTTTTGTTATTCAAAAAAACCAATAATATATATAAAACAAATAATTTGAATATTAATAATTTAACAAAGAAGAATTGAATGTAGGCGATAGAAACGAAAACTTGTACAAACAAACCGGCTGGCTGGCTAGCTGTCTGGTTGCGGATGATGGTGTTTACTTTGTGAAGAGAACCAAGAGATTTGAGAGTGATAACAACTGTCAACGTCACTTTTTTATATAAACAATAGTGTTGTTAAGTTGCAAGCTAAGAGAAAAAACGCTTAAAAGTTGCAAAGTTTGCAGAGATTTTATAGGGAATTATGATAAATTCCTAGGGAAGATTTTCAACTAGTAAATAATTCTATCTAATCTATATTCTAGTCTAAAGACTATTTTATAGTTTAGTTCATTGTTTTTGCAATACAGAAATCTAATTAGATTTTATAACTGAAATAATTCTAGCGATTTTAACTTGTGTTCAAAGAAACATTTTAAAATACTGCATTTGCCACACTGTTGTAATCATTAACAGTAAAACAGAGATGTTTATAATGACATATTGCCACTCGGTTATAAAATATGAGCGGAAGTGCTACCAAAAACGTTTCAAAATAAAATTATGAAATTATTTTTAATTAAAGTTTTTAATTTTAATATAAATTTTAAAGAAAGTTAAAAAACTATATTAAATAAAAAACTATATACAGACTATATAATACCATAGATAAATCTGAAATATAGACTAGATTTTAGACTAGACTTTTGACTAGACTATAGATTAGATTATAGACTAGACTATAGACTACACAATAGACTACACTATATACTAGACTATAGACTAGACAATAGACTACACTATAAACTAGACTATAGACTAGACTATAGACTAGACAATAGACTACACTATAAACTAGACTTTAGACTAGACTATAGATTAGACTATAGACTAGATTATAGACTAGACTATAGACTAGACTATAAACTAGACTATAAACTAGACTATAGACTAGACTATAGACTAGACTATAGACTAGACTATAGACTAGACTATAGACTAGACTATAGACTAGACTATAGACTAGACTATAGACTAGACTATAGACTAGACTATATACTAGACTATAGACTAGACTATAGACTAGACTAGGTTATAGGCTATAGACCACATTATATGCGATATCTTTTTGACCAGACTATAGAGTAAAATATTTTAAGACTATAGAATAGAATTCAACCCTGACTGTAGTCCAAACTATAGTACATACCATAAACTCTAGTAGAGAATATACTATAGGTGTGGTTACTCTATTGTTCTGTTTTCTTAAAATACATGATTAAACTTCAATTAACGACATAAGTATTAAGTATAATGACTTATTTCACTAAAATCATGCCTTCCTTTAAATAAAACACTAACTTCCTTTAAATAAAACACTAATCCATCTTCATAAAATTATTCTTAGACAAACAGAAATTATGTTAAACATTTTTTGTTAAATTCCTAAACAAGATATTAGAAAAGGTAAAAAATTGATATAACTCCAGTATAATGATTAACACATTTGCAAACTAAGAACTAAAATACAAATATTTTATTAATTTCCCATAATAATTGTTTTTTTTTTTTGTCTACAAGAGGAAACATTTAAAGAGCGGAAGATTTAACTGAAATTGAAATTGTACTTAGTCATGTTAACAAATTTTTTTGCGGTTTTTTCTTCTTTTGCAAATAGTAAATAAATGATGTATTGGATTTCGCACTTTAAATACAACAAAAAAAATTTAAAACATTTAAAAAATTATTTGTTAAAGTAGCCAGCAATTGAAGAAAAATGATTGAAATTGTTTAAATCTATTCATAAGTTTTTAAACTTATTTTGAAAACACAATGGGTATAAAGAAGAAAAGAAATAAAAAAATATAAAAAAGCTTAACAAAAGCTACATAGAAAGCTTTAAATGAAGCTTATAATTAAAGCTTTAAAATACAAATTAAAGTTTTATGATTGTATCTTCTTAAAGAGCTTTTATAAAAGCTTATAATGGGCTTCATAGTAGACTATTCTATTCATGTAATGATACTTTGTAATAAATCTGTAACTGGACCACTTTTGTAACATTTCGAATTTCTTTTGAAACTTAACTTCCGTCATGTCAATATTAAATTCTTATTGACACCGATACTGAAAACCTATTGCTTCCATAACAAGTAGTCTTTCCCTTAGTTTATACTTAAATTGAATCATGCCAATTCTATTTCAATCTCTATATAAAGGAAGTTTTATTGTGTGCAAATATTCTCTGGATTGAGAGTCGTACATAAATAGTATTTATCGTTAGTTCGTACGTCTCGAACTGCTGGTCAATTGAAATTCTTCAAACAGTATTAAACATTTTTTATAGACAAATAAAAAAACGGCATAATTAACTGAATTATTTTTTTTATATATAAAAAAACTGATTATACGGCCAACATGCGATCAGAGGAACGTTTTGAAAATATTAAATTATTTGCTGATTTGTTTAACGCATTTGTTTTAGTCACATATTTACATATTTGTTTAAAAATAGTTTATAGAGAATGGGAAAAAATATTTTAATCGGGTGTTTAATTTTGTGGAAAATTTTAAATTATTTTAGCATCGATTTTTTTAATTTGTTGGCATAGCTTAGGCATATAGAGTACTATAGATAATATTATAGTTTAATAGGAAAAACTAGTCTATAGTCTAGTATATAGTTTATAATCTAGTCTATAGTATATTCTCTAGTCTATAATCTATTCTCTAGTCTTGTCTATAGTCTAGTCTATAGTCTAGTCTATAGTCTAGTCTATAGTCTAGTCTATAGTCTAGTCTATAGTATAGTCTATAGTCTAGTCTATAGTCTAGTCTA
>NC_060953.1:7133284-7134846 GCF_022045245.1 Lucilia cuprina | reverse complement strand
ATGTATATATATATATATATAACAGGTTTGTGTCTTAAGTCTTATAAATAGTTCGCCATTTTTGGGAAATTCTTTGGCTACACCAAGTTTGTGTCTTAAGTTTTTTGTTTATAAGAGACATTTTTAACGGAATTTTATTATTAGAATTAAAAAACAAAATCTTAAATAAAATTTAATAAGTTTTTAATTTAAAAGGTTTTTAATATTTACGAAAATTTTAAAAAATGCGCAATTTGCCAAATTTATCAAAAATTAAAACTCAAGAAAGATTTCAGCTTTCCTAACAGGATATAAAATTTTTTTTCACGTTTTATGTATTTAAAATATTTTAATAAATTTTTTCTTTTTTAAATCAAAATTACACTTTTAATTAAGCTTTTCATAACACAAACAACAATTTTTTAAATTCAAATATTTTCAAGAAATTTAATTATTTTTTAAATATCAATTAATTTGGAATTTTTTTTCTAATATATTTCAATTTTTAATAAAATTTAAAAAATAGTTTTTAAATTACTATTAAATTTGAATTAAACTCTTTTTTTAAATTATTAAATTTGAATTAAACTCTTTTTTGTAATTACTTTTTATTTTCGCCAAAAAAAAACTTATTTTTAAAACTTTTTTAAAACTGTTATTCGTATCACTTTTTTAATAATGTTTTTTTATTTTCGTATATTACACCCGCGTTATGTTTTCTTCTAAATCTCAAAAGCGCGACTTAGTCCAGCAGACACAACAGCACGTCTTAATAGTACGTTCTTTTCAAAAATTAAAGATTCTATAACAACAACGTTGTCAGACGTCGAGAACAGACAAACAACTAAAATATTCTGATTGTGTTTAACAATTTTTATATCAAAAATATTCTAAAGCATACAAAATGAAGCAACTACGCAAAACAACAACAGCAAGAACTAATAAACATTTTTTATCACATTTATTTTGCCATTTTTTTATATTTCTTTTATTGTAGACATACCTCTTTTTTGCGATATTCTTAAGAGTACAAAACTACAACAAAATAATGAAAGGTGTTTAAATAAACATACAAACTCACCTGTCATTCACTCACCACTCAATTATTTAATTATAACAATGAGAGTGATACATATTAATGATGATTATCAGACGTAGAAGAAGAAGAAGCATTATAAATGTAAACAATGATCTATTTGTTTACCAAATATATTAAAGCAAGAAGAAGACAAATTTACTCATGTCATACAGACAACCGGCTTGTCAAAGAGAAAGAAAAGTTAGAAAAACAATTAAACAAAACAGAATATTAAAGTATGATTACACTTGTCATCATTATTAGCGAGAAATTAGTTTTAGACAGGTAGATTTAATTTCCTATTTAATTTGTAACAAATTATAATAAAATTATATAATCTGGACTATAAACTAGACTATAGACTACACTATTGAATAGACTATGGACTATACTATATACTAGACTATGGACTAGGCTATAGACTAGACTATAGACTAGACTATAGACTAGACTATAGACTAGACTATAGACTAGACTATAGACTAGACTATAGACTAGACTATAG
>NC_060953.1:7127794-7133184 GCF_022045245.1 Lucilia cuprina | reverse complement strand
GATAGATAGATAGATAGATAGATAGATAGATAGATAGATAGATAGGTAGATAGATAGATAGATAGATAGATAGATAGATAGATAGATAGATAGATAGATAGATAGAGATAGATAGATAGATAGATAGATAGATAGATAGATTGATATTGGATATTTTTAGTACGTCATAAATTTCATAAATAACAATTTTTTTTAAAATTTGTCAAGAAAATCCCGTTCAATGACGCATTTTACTAAAAAAAATTTACATAAATTTGATAATTAAACCATTAAAGCATATGTTTATAAAATAAAGTTAAAATCTATGGAAAAACTATTGCTACGTTAAGTAGTATTGTTCCTGTTTTAATTTCATTATGATTATGCAGTTTAAAAATACATTAATTTTGTTGTTATTATAATTAATATATTATTGTTAGTTTTTGGCAAATTAGTTAAAATTATGATTACTATTATGTACATTTCAGCTAAAGTTTAATACATAATAAAATAGATAATGAAATGATTGTGTGTGTGTGTGCAAAGTTGAATAACCTAAAACAAAAATAAAACAAATCAAAACTAAACATGTTTAGAGAACTAGTAACGGGAGCTATTAACTATAGTTTGGTGTTAAAATGTTTTAAAATTTGTTGCTAATTAAAAAAAACTATAGTTTTGTTTAAGATTGCTGGAAAAAATATAGAACTTTCGTTTTCTTTTAGGTTTATGATTCATTAAATAATAATTTAATGTTTTTTTATGTTTTTATTTCCAGATAAATTTTTAAAATCATGCTTTTTATATGGAAATGTCAATTGTTGCTTGTGGTTTTGTTGTCATTGGAACAAACTGCTTTGGGTCAACGCACCTCTTTGGATTCAGTTTTTGGTAGAAATTTAAGGAATTTTCGTGGCATTTTTCTAGATGTTATGGGCAGATCGGGTGATGATCCACGCAATTTAGAAATGTCACATCGTAGAGGGGTATGTAATCACAGTTTGTTTGTTTTTGTGAATTACTTTAAACATTTTTCTATATTATTATTATTCATAGAAAACCCAAAAAATGGATCGTGTATCACGTTCGCTAATGAAATTTTGTGATGCCAAAAATGGTCCCGGTAAACGTAGCGCTGAGCCTCCCATCTCTGTACATCGATTGCGACCGGGTGATATTGACATAATAGGAGCCATGGGTGATTCATTAACAGCTGGCAATGGCATTTTTGCAAATAATATTCTTCATACTGTACAAGAAAATCGTGGCGTTAGCTGGTCAATAGGTGGTCAAGGTACCTGGCAGCAATATTTTACTTTGCCTAATGTCCTAAAGGAATTTAATCCGAATTTATATGGTTATGCCTTAAAGGATGGTCTGAGTACGGAAAGAACATCAAGGTAAGAAGATCACTTTTATTTCTTATCAAAATCCAGGTTTTGGAGTGAACAATGAAAACCTGTGATCACTTCTTATCACTTCTATTTCCAGATTCAATGTTGCCGAATTGGGTGCCATGTCACGTGACATGCCCTATATGGCGAAAATTTTAGTAAAACGTCTCCAACATGATCCACACGTCAATATGACACATCATTGGAAACTAGTCACGCTTCTAATAGGCAATAACGATTTCTGTTCAGATGTCTGTTTCTATCCAAATCCTATGAAAGCTATTGAATATCATGAACAAAATATGTTGAAAACTTATCGTTACTTAAGAGACAATGTGCCACGTTTAATGCTCAATGTAGTGCCCGCACCCAATTTACTGCTATTGACCCGACTCAAAGGTTTGCCTCCTCAGTGTAGCACTACGCTAAGATTTGAGTGTCCCTGTATTATAGGTAAAAGTAAGAAACAAATGGAATATATGGGTAAATTAATGGATAAATGGGTGGAAAAGGATATAGAGATAGCTAATCGAGAGGAGTTCAATTCAGAGGTTTGTTAAAAAAGAGAAATAATGAAATTTATTTTAAGTTTTTTTAAACATTACTTCTAATTTCAGACTTTTACCATTAATATACAACATTTTACCAAGAATTTTATTTTCCCCACTCTGCCCAATGGTAACACTGATATTTCTTATACTTCCGAAGATTGTTTTCATATTAGCCAAAGGGGCCATGCAGCAAGTAAGTTGAACATATTTTAACCCTTTTAAATTTAAATAAAATTTTTCTTTTCTTTTAATTCTAGGCGCCAATTCCTATTGGAATAATCTTTTCGAAAAGGCGGGCGAAAAGTCACCCTTTTCTCCTAAATTATACTCAAAACTTTTATGTCCCACCGCGGAGCATCCCTATATAATGACACGTGTCAATAGTCGAGAAGATTTTCGAATTTAATGTTTTAACAAAATCTTTTAGATTTGCTCTATAACTGTGATAATGATTTTAGTCTTATATTGCAATATTTTTAATCTGTTTAAGAAGTAAAATAAAAAAATTAAATTAATAAAAAAAGAAATAATTGGAATTTTAAAAACAAAGAGTTTTATTTTAAAAAGTTTTTAAAAAGCTGCAGTTTTGCAAAAATATTGTTTTAGTTTAGTCTAGTCTATAGTCTACTCTGTAGTCTTGCCTTTAGTTTAGTCTATATTCCAGTCTATAGTTTTGTATATTTTAGTATCTAGTTTATAGTCTAGTCTATAGTCTAGTCTATAGTCAAGTCTAGTCTATAGTCTAGTTTATAGTCTAGTCTAGTCTATAGTCTTGTCTTTAGTCTAGTCTATAGGCTTGTCTATAGTCTAGTCTATAGTCTAGTCTATAGTCTAGTCTATAGTCTAGTCTATAGTCTAGTCTATAGTCTAGTCTATAGTCTAGTCTATAGTCTAGTCTATAGTCTAGTCTATAGTCTAGTCTATAGTCTAGTCTATAGTCTAGTCTATAGTTTAGTCTATAGTCTAGTCTATAGTCTAGTCTATAGTCTAGTCTATAGTGTAGTCTATAGTCTAGTCTATAGTCTAGTCTATAGTCTAGTCTATAGTCTAGTCTGTAGTCTAGTCTATAGTCTAGTCTATAGTCTAGTCTATAGTCTAGTCTATAGTCTAGTCTATAGTCTAGTCTATAGTTTAGTCTATAGTCTAGTCTATAGTCTAGTCTATAGTCTAGTCTATAGTCTAGTTCATAGTCTAGTCTATAGTCTAGGTTAAAGCCTAGTCTATAGACAAGTCTATAGTCTAATCTATAGTTTAGTCTATAGTCTAATCTATAGTCCAGGTTATAGTCTAGTCTATAGTCTAGTCTATAGTCTAATCTATAGTCTAGTCTATAGTCTGTTCTGCAGAATAGTTTATAGACTATTTTATAGTCTAAATTACAGTCTAGTATTTAGTCTAATCTAGAGTCTAATCAATAGTAATGTTTGTAATCTAGTCTAAAGTATAACTGTCTAGTCCACACTGTAGTCTAATCATCTTTATTCTATTCTATAGTCTAGTCTATAGTGTCACCTATAATCTATTTAATAGTCAAGTTTATAGTATTGTTTATAATCTAGTCTTTAGTCTAATATCCATTTTTTCTAGTCTATAATCAGATCCGTAGTCAGGTCAAAGTCTTATCATTAGTCCAGAGTCTAGACTCTAGACTTGTATATTCTGTAATCCAGTCTATATATTAGTCTCTTCAAAAAATTGCACTTTTATAGATAACATTTTATTGTCATTATCTTCAACAAAATACGTAATGAAAACAATGACTATAAACAAACCAATAAAAACAATAAGCTTTGTTTACATATTAAACTTCCCCCTTCCCTCTTTGACACCTAAAAGATTACAACCAATTTGTTTCTTCCTTTTTTTGCACAACAATTGCACACTTACACAAACACCTACATTCAAACATTTGTTTACATTTTTTGAAGCTTTCTTTTAACCCAATTTTAATACTCCCATTCTCTTTCTCTCTATCTCTTTCATTCATTTAATTCCCACGCTGTTTAATGACACACTTGTCAGTCATTAATTTAATTTTAAATGGTACGCGTTGTTTTAAGTGAAATAATAAAGTAATTTGATTAAGTTATTAAAAAAATACTAAAATATGAAATAAATCGTGTTAAATTACTGTTAATAAATGTTTTTATTGGTTTAATTGTTAAACTTTACGGTTAAATTCATAAAATTCCTGTAATTTGAAAAAAACAACAAGTGTAAAAAAAAGAAAAAAAGCAAGTTCAAGGTCTGTTGGCCAATTTTTTTAAAGTGCATTAAGTGTTATTGTTGTTATTGTTTAGTATTCCTTTTTGTTTTTGTGTGAAAAAAAGTAAAAGCTTAATATAAAATTATAAGAAAGTTTAAATATTAATAAATTAGCAATAATAAAATATGATCATATTCCATATAAAGTTACTTGTGTAACTTATTTTGTTAAGTCATATTAATGTAAGGTTGCCAGATGTTGGAATTTGGTAATTACCCTGTAAATGGGAATTTTAAGTGAAAATATTTGAGAATTTGTGTAAATAATCGTTGTTAATTAACAAATGAGTAAAAGTTTTTAAATAAATAATTATCCAAAGTTGGGATTAATTCAAGATGTTTGATTGTAAAGAAGCAGAAATATAAAGGAGTTTTAAAATGGCGTTGGTGAAAAAACTAAGTTCTTTCGAAAAGGTAAGTGAGTTTTAATGTTAATTTTAAATTTTCTGGAGACCCATAGGGAAAAACGACTTTTCTATAGAATACCCATTCGTTTTTATAGAAAAAAACTTATTTTAAAAAAAATATTGGGATAAAGTTCTTTATATAAAAAACAATGCAATAAAGTTTTTTAATAAAAAAATATGCGGAGGAAGTTTTTTTATAAGGAAAACATTTGTAGAAAGTATTTATAGAAAAATTATACGGATAAAGTTTTTGCTACAGAAAAACCGTAAAGATGGTGTTTTTCTATACGAAATAATTCGTATAAATTTGTTTCTAAAGAAAACAAAAATCGGAAAGAGTTTTTTTTTTTAATAAAGGAAAAGGATTTAAAAAGAATCATTCAATAACGATAATTTTATAGAAAAATAGTTCAGAAGAAGTATCTTCTATTAGAAACATCTATCGAATAATGTTCTTTTTGTAGAAATAACACTTGAATAGAGTAATATATACAGTTCTCATTATCGAAAAGGCATTTTATTGAAGTTTTTCTATTAAGAGAAGTTGTGGATAAAATTTTTAATTATGAAGATTATTTTTTATAGAAAAAATTGAGGAAAAAGTATTTTCTATAGCATATGGATGCAGATAATGGTTTTTGCTATAAAAAAAAAGTTGCGAATACGTAATTTTTATAGAAAAATGCTGCGGATAAAGATAGATAGATAGATAGATAGATAGATAGATAGATAGATAGATAGATAGATAGATAGATAGATAGATAGATAGATAGATAAATAAATAAATAGATAGA
>NC_060953.1:7125530-7127694 GCF_022045245.1 Lucilia cuprina | reverse complement strand
GATTGATTGATTGATTGATAGATAGATAGATAGATAGATAGATAGATAGATAGATAGATAGATAGATAGATAGATAGATAGATAGATAGATAGATAGATAGATAGATATATAGATAAACTGTACCACCCTAATGTTCTTTTAAAATACTACTTAACTTCAATTTAATTTTCAGAAATCTCGTTCGAGTTTCTCCTTTAGATTGCATCATTAATGCAGTTGCAACAAGTTTGTTAGTGCATAGTTCTGGTCTCAGTTTTTCTTAAGTCAATCTTCAAATACTTATCTTGCATTTTTAATATTTGTTTCTGCATTTTTTTTACACATTTAGTGGCGGAAAAAACAAGTTTGTGTTTAAAGTCTTTTGGTTTTTTTTTTTTCCTTTTGGTGTCTTTTTTGTTTTAGTTGGAAGTCGCAAACTGCAATTAACATTTTTTGCTTTACCAACATTCAAAGAGTTCAAAGTCAAGGTTATGGAAAAGATTACAAAACTATTTTAAAACTTACATTATAAATTCTCTGAAATACAAAAGTGTTTTAAAGGTACATTTATGAAAACTAAACTTTTGCTAACATAAAAGATAATTTCTGAAATACTTTAGGAAATGGTGTTGTCAATTCAGACTTTTTGTTGAAATTTTCTATATTTTAATCCTATTAAGTTAAAAAGTTGGAATTAAGCCAACTAATTTTGTAGCTATAATTTACAGTTTTAATTTAATTAATTGACTTAATAAAAATGTTTTATTATATAGTTAATGTAAGCCATAAAATTATGTTAATTGTTAATAGATATAATTTGTAAAAAAGCTAAGTTTCAAAAGAATATATAAAAAAGCGCTTAATTTTTTTTATAAAAAACTACTACTGTTTTCCTATTTCAAGCATAAAATTCTTCACACATTTAGTTTTTTACAAAAAAAAAATAAAAATAATTAACATAATTTATTTTACACAAAAAGTTATTCAACAAAAAAGGTGTAAAACTGCTGATGAATTTAATATGTTTAAACAAAAGATTAAATAATAATGGTATATTACATAAAAACTATTAAATATTTATGAATTATAAAAAGATCTGTCAAATTGATCTTTAAGTTTAAACGTAAATTATATATAAACAAAAATATACAAATTTTTCAAAGTTTTAATTGAGGCAACCATAATGACATGAAATGGAAACCCTCTTACTATTTTCTTAATATCATTGCTATTCTCATAACTTATCGGCTTAGTCGAATTAAGAACATCTTTTATTTTTCCTAACACAAGCTACTAATTAGTTCCTATGTCGTTAAAAAAAAAAATTGTTCAAATTATTTTGAAATTTGTGTAACAAAAATCTATTATTAACTTATTTATTACCTTCTACTTATATTTCTTATTAATCATTCGCTTGTTTCATTAATTATTGTATATAAATTTTTTTACGATTCTTTAAGAATGATCTAAGATTTTCGTCATATGATTATTAGCACATCAGGGAATTTACATTTTAAAACTTAAGATCAAAGTCTATGGATAAATTAAGAAATAATTTAAACAAACAAGCTTAGAATAACAATAGAATATAAATTTCATAGTAAAATTGTTAAAGAAATACTATTTAAGGCCAAAGTATAATTTTAAGGCGATAAATTAATTATACAAATTCGAATAATCTCGATCAACTTTTTTTTAATAAAAAATTATAATATAATTTTTTGAAAAGTTTTGCAAAACTTAAACCTCAAATAATTATAATTTGTTCTTGCTGCATCACTTTTCATTTAAGGATGTTTAGTAAATGTTTGGTAGAGAGGCTAACTAACAAGATAAGTATTTGAAGATTGACTTAAGAAGAATTGAGAGCAGATTTCTGTACTAACAAACTTGTTGCAACTGCATTAATGATGCACTCTAAAAAAGAAACTCAAGCGAAATTTCTGAAAATTAAGTTAAAGTTGAAAAGTACTCTAAACTAACTAACTAACTAACTAACTAACTAACTAACTAACTAACTAACTAACTAAATGACTAACTAACTAACCAAATACCTAACTAACTAACTTACTTACTAAATATCTATCTATCTATCTATCTATCTATCTATCTATCTATCTATCTATCTATCTATCTATCTATCTATCTATCTATCTATCTATTTATCTATCTATCTATCTATCT
>NC_060953.1:7124301-7125430 GCF_022045245.1 Lucilia cuprina | reverse complement strand
GACTATAGACTAGACTATAGACTAGACTATAGACTAGACTATAGACTAGACTATAGACTAGACTATAGACTAGACTATAGACTAGACTATAGACTAGACTATAGGCTTTAGACTGGAGTTCAGACTAGAATATAGTCTAAAGTCTTTTGACTAGAATTTATACTAGACTTTAGACTAGACTTATGACTAGACTTTAAACTAAACTTTAGACTCGACTTTAAACTAGACTCTGTACTACACTTTAGACTAGACTAGACATATGACTAGACTAGACATAAGACTGGACTTTAGACTAGACATTAGACTGGACATTTTTCTAAAATGTTAAAAAAATTATAATCTTAAACTAATTTGTAATTGTTTTATTTATAAATAAGTTGAATAAGCAATTTTGCAATTATAAATGAAACATTTAAATATTATCTAATATTTTTTATGTGAAATACAAATGGCGTTTGTTAGTAATTTGCATAAAATTTTTATAGTAATTTTTCTTTCAAAATGTGCTTACAATTTGTTTACTACGCACGTTTTAATCTCGGGATATTTTTCTACTTAATTAAACAGAAAAAATTAATAATTTATTCAAAGTGTAAACAAATTTATTGTTAAAATACAGCAATTACAGTGAAATAAAATCGAATGCAATGAAAAAAAAACAAAAAGAAATTGTTTAAATTAATTGTTTGTAAATACATATAATGTGAATACATTATAAGATGCCAGTTAAGATAAGAGCGATGTGGTAGCAATTTTATATTAAAGTCCAAAGTTTTAATTTGATATGAAACAGTTGTCTTTATAATAATTAATGCGAAATTGTCAATAACTTTGTAATGAGTTACTAACAAACTAAAGTCGGACTTTAAGCTGATCTACCCTAAAAGCAGATTGATTAATGTTCAAAAATTTTCAACAACAGAAGTTAAAATTGGAATTTAAATTGCTAAAATTTAACTTGAAAAGGTTTATGAAAAAGCTTAAAATAAGAGCTTGAAAATGATCTCTGATAATCGATTGAAACTCATGATCTATAGATAGATAGATAGATAGATAGATAGATAGATAGATAGATAGATAGATAGATAGATAGATAGATAGATAGATAGATAGATAGATAGATAGATAG
>NC_060953.1:7092022-7124201 GCF_022045245.1 Lucilia cuprina | reverse complement strand
AGTCTATAGTCTAGTCTATAGTCTTGTCTATAGTCTAGTCTATAGTCTAGTCTATAGTCTAGTCTATAGTCTAGTCTATAGTCTAGTCTATAGTCTAGTTTATAGTCTTGCTTATAGTCTAGTCTATAGTTTATTCTATAGTCTAGTCTCTAGTCCAGTCTATAGTCTAGTCTATATTCCAGTTTATTGTCTAGTCTATAGTCTAGTCTTTAGTCGAGTTTAAATTCTAATTTAGAGAAAAAATTAAAAACGAACAAGTTTTATCTTGTTTAAATTTGTCTTATTTCAAGCAAAATTTGTTTATCAAAAATATAATTAATAATTATAATTATTAATTATCTATTGTGTTAAAAATAGTCATATTATAATAACTATTTAAAAAGGAAATAATTAATTAATTTAAATTAAAAAAAAAACTGAGACAAAAAATCACTTTAAAAAATATTAAACATTTTTTGCTAAAATTACTAACTTTTTCTAAAATTTTCGGTTAAAAATTGTTAAAATATATTCTATGAAATGAAACATACAATTTAATATTATATAGTTTTTGTTATCTGTTCAATTCTCTCTCTCTCTCCTAATGATCTTGACATATTATTTTCAAAATTTAATCCATTATTTATTGTTGTTAACCTTGTCGAATATACAGGAAACTATTATATACAAAATTTCGTTTTCTATAGTTTCTTTATTTTTTCTTAATTTCAATTTAAATAAATCACTATCGTATAGATTTATTTAAAAAAATATATAGTCAAACAGTTTAAATGCAAAGAAAGTTTCTGCAATTTAAAATGTGTGTGCTAAAACGGAACGAAAAAAATGATTTTTTAAAACATGTGTTTAATATTTCAACATCTGTTTATAAGAAATTAATTAAACTTTATTAATAGCTTTTAAAATAAACACATTTAGTTTAGTTTGAATATGATTAATATTTCATAATGACGTAAAAAGTTCAACAGACGATCGTAATCAACAAATGTTTTCAAATTATTGAAAATCTTATAAAACTTTCTCTAGAACTAAGGGAACTGAATTTGGGACTGATTCGACTTAAGCTTAAACTAAATTAATAGAATTTAGAAAAGAAATTTTAAAGATAAAGTTTGACTAATAAAATGATCTTTTATTAAAGCTAAAATTAGTCTTTTGGAAAAATCATTGTTAAAACCCAAAATTAGACTAGAAAACGATCTTTAAAACTTGACTTGAAAACGATCGCTATTTGACTTTTAGCGTGACCAATAAACGATCTTTGAATAGAGCCATCTGGTCGAGGAAACTGTTTTTGATTGAAACCAATTTAGAACTATGATCTTTGTTTAAACCTGGAACTTAAAAACGATCTTAGATTAAAGTTTAAGTTAGACTTGAAAACGATCATGGATTGAAGTTTAAGTTACACTAAATAGAGATGCGTAATTGAAGTATAATATAGTCTCGAAAACGAACTAGATCATGATTTTTGTTTAAAGATAAAGTTGAACTTAAAAACGATCTTAGATTGATGCTGAAACGATCTTCGATTGAAACTTAAGTTTCACTAGAAAGGGATCCGTAATAATAGATGTTTAAGTGAGATTTGAAAACGATATTTTGTTAAAACTTAAGTTTGACTTCAAGACGATCTTCTATTGAAACTAAAACTGAAGTAGAAAGAGTACTTTAGTTAAATATAAAGTTAGATATGAAAACAATATTTAATTGAAGCTAAAGTAGTATTGGAAAGTGAACTGGGATTAAAGCTAAAGATGATTAAATTATAAAAGCTTAAATTACTTAAAAGCTGGACTTTTTACTATATGATTAAAGTTTAAGTTGGACTTGAACATGATTTTCGATTGAAGCTAAAATTGTACTTAAAGATGAGCTTTGATTGAAGCTAAAGTTGAATTAGAAAGCATATTTTGATTAAAGCTAAAGTTGGGCTTGAAAGCGAACTATGATCAAAGCTAAAGTTAGATTTAAATTTGATTCTTCAATGAAAACGATCTATTATTGAAGCTTAAGGTAGACACGATAACGATCTTTGGTTTAAGTTTAAGTTGCACTTTGTTAAAGCTAAAGTTTGACTTCAAAACGATCTTGATTGAAACTAAAGTTGAACTATAAATCGATATTTAGTTAAACCTAAAGTTGGACTTGAAGACGATCTTTGACTGAAGCTTAAGTTAGAATTGAAAACAGTATGTGATTAAAGCAAATGTTGAACATGGAAAGGAACTTTGATTGAAGCTAATGCTGTATTAAAAAGTGATCTGTTGTTGAAGCTTAAGTTATACTTAAAAACGATCATTGATTAAAAATAAAAATGATATTTGATTGAAAAAGTTAAACTAAAAATCGTTCGTTAATTAAGGCTTAAGTTGGATTTGAAAACGATGTGATTGAAGCATCAATTAGATTAGAAAATGATCTTTAATTTAAGCTAAAGTTAAAACTAAAAATGATCTTTGATTAAAGAAAAGGTTTACTTGAAAGCGATCTGTGATTGAAGCCTTATTAGAATTGAAAACAATCTTTTTTATTCAAACTTAAGATGGTCTTGATAACGATCTTTTATTGAAGCTTAAATAAAACAAGAAATCGACCTTTAGTTTAAGATAAAGTTGGACTTCAAAATGATCTTAAGTTAAATTAAAAAACGATCTTGGATTGAAGGTTAAGTGATCTATGAGTAAAACTTGAACATGATCTTTAGTTGAAGCTATAGTTAGACCTGAAAACGATCTTTTATTGATGCCACAGTAAAACTTGAAAGTGATCTTTCAGTCAAAACGATCTTTATTTGAAGTTAAAGTTGGGACTAAGCACAATCTTTCATTGAACCTAAAGCTGTACTTTAAAACGATATTTGATTAAAGCTAAACTAGAACTAGAAAGCTATCAATGACTGAAGCTTAAGTTGGATTTGAAATAGATCTTTAATTGAAGTTAAAGTTGAGCCTAAAAACTATATCTGTGCCTTTGATTAAAGCTAAAATAGAACTAGAAACCTATCAATGATTGACGCTTTAGTTGGATTTGAAAAAGATCTTAGATTCAAGTTAAAGTTGAACTTAAAAACGATATAAAGCTGTACTTTAAAACGAGCTTTGATTAAAGCTAAAAGAGAACTAGAAGGCGATCAATGATTGACGCTTAAGTTGTATTTGAAAAAGATCTTAGATTAAAGTTAAACTTAAACTTAAAAACTTTCTTTAAATCTAAATCTGTACTTTAAAACGATCTTTGATTAGAGCTAAAATAGAACTAGAAAGCTATCAAAGATTGATGCTTAAGTTGGATTTGAAAAAGATCTTAGATTGAAGTTAAAGTTGAACTTAAAAACGATTTAAAGTTGTACTTTAAAACGATCTTTCTTGGGTTTGGAAATAATTTTTGATTACAGCTAAAGTTGAACTTGAAAACGATCTTTCATCGAATCTAAAGCTGTGATCTTTAAAACGATATTTGATTAAAACTAAAATGGAATTAATGATAAACTCTAAAGTTGGATTTAAAAGAGATCTATGATTAAAGCAGAACTTGAAAACGATCTTCGTTTAAAGCTTTACTCGAATTTGAATACGATCGTTGATAGGTTTGATTAAAGCTTAAATTGAACTTGACAAAGATCTTCAATGGAAGCTTAAGTTTTAGAATGAGATTTGATAAAGACCATGTTTTGGTCTATAAAAAAAAAAACTTTGATCAAAGTTACAATTGAAACTACAACTAGATACAAATACAACATGATAAGATCTCTCTGCAAACTTAAAAACAATACACGTTTTAACAAAAAAATTAAATTCTGCTTGTCACAGCAACTTTGTCACACACACGATTTTGTTTTTTTGCCAATCGAAACTGTTTAGTCATTTATACTATATCTAAAAACTTTCTGCTAAATCAGCAAATTTTATTAAAAAAAAAACTCGATCATAACAAATTAAAAGTAAATAAATCATTTTTTTTTTCATTTAAATGCAAACAACCTAAACTTTATAATTTGTATTAAAACAAGTCTTTGGCTATTTTTATGTATAAAATAAATGCTTGAGTATATTTTTGTTTATGTTTTGTATTTGTTGTTTAAAGACAAATTAAATTAAATGGATAATAATGAGATTCTTAATATGTATAAAATTACATAAATGAATTAAAAAAAAAATGACAGAACACAATTTAAAACAAGTAAAATATATAGATATATAAAAAAAACAGTTAAGAACTTTTGTTTAAGAATGTTTTTAGTAACTACAAACTACTAAGGCACATTTAAAATGAGCAAGAGTTAAAGGATATAACCCCCATTTCTTTTGTTTTTTTAGTAAACTTAATAACTAAACATCGAGAGAAAATAATGCTAATTTTTGGTTTCAGCTTATGGTAATAAAAAAAAACTCTCCTCTCATTTAAAGTATTCCCAAGAAAACTACAATTCTTCATGAGTTTTAACATTAGCAGCTGCCTCAAATTGAGCTTCTTTCAATTCCAAAGGTTTTGACTCTAATCTAGGCTCTCTTAGGTAAGCCTTTTCCGGATCACTTTTCAATTGTGCGCCACTAGCAGCAGTATTTGTAATAATCCCATCGCCTTTTATCACCACAGAATCTTCAGTGTCTGAGATATAACCATAATCTCCGGTATAATGAGTGGGAAATAATAGCAAAGGATTTGCACTAAAAGCCATAAGATCGCGTTTGGGAAAAGCATTAGCCCAGGTTTTATTGGGATGTCTGTTGAACATAACCGGCAAGAATTCATCGACAGGTATAAGATTTTCCAAAGGTTTAGCGGCTAATAACTTTTCAGCTCCCTTTAGGGAAATAACATAACCCAAAGTCCAATAAGAGTAGCCAGCATGTACCAAGTTTTCCGTATTAGCCACCCAAGGTTCAGATTCTTCCTTCAAACGTTTGCGGCCAAAGTAACTAAAACAAAAAGAAAATCTTTAAAAAATCTAAAATTTCATAAATGATCACTTGCAAAACTTACACCAAATCATATTCAATAACATTACGTATCTGCTCCATAACCGATTCGGCTTTATCCTTGAAATATGGTTCAAATCTAATATCATCTTCTAAGATCAATACTTGTTCTTGTTTTTCTTCAACCATTTTTTCCCATATCTTATAGTGACTCAAGAAACAACCAATTTCACCCATAGTCATAGGACGATGATGATAGGGATCCTCATAGCCGGGCAAGAATTTAATACCCATTTCTTTTAGAATATGATGATTTAATTTTCTAAAATTTTAAGATATTTTTTTTAATATTTTCCATAAAATTTTATTCCGGAAAACTTACTGTCCATCTACTGCTGGGAAATATTCTACATCTAAACCCAAAACATTAAAAAGTTTTTCCATTTTTTCACGTCTTTCGGGGCGGCGTTCCAAATTGATCATGTAAATGTGATCGAGAGAGAGTTTGTGTCTGGAAAGAGGGAGCAAACTTATTAAGTACACAATAGTTTTTTTGTTTTTGTTAAAGCTAAAATTTAGTTTAAGCTTTTGCAATATCTTGATTTCTTTAAAAAAGCTTTTTTAAGAAAAAAAGCTTTTTATGTAATTTTTTTGAAACAAATAAAAAACTTTGAGAAAAAAGATTTCTAAA
The DNA here is from genome assembly GCF_022045245.1 of Lucilia cuprina. Taxonomy (NCBI): domain Eukaryota; kingdom Metazoa; phylum Arthropoda; class Insecta; order Diptera; family Calliphoridae; genus Lucilia; species Lucilia cuprina. The sequence continues at coordinate 7,118,588 of NC_060953.1, read as the reverse complement.
AAGGCGTATAAAAAAAGCTTTCGTACTAAAGTTTTTCAAAAAAGATTTTATTATAAAAGCTTTTTATAAAAAAATATACAAAAATTATTTTGTTTTGAAAAAGCTTTTAGTACAAAAGCTTTTTATACGAAAGCTTTTAGTAAAAAAGCTTTTTATACGAAAGCTTTTAGAAAAAAGCTTTTTATACGAAAGCTTTTAGAAAAAAGCTTTTTATACGAAAGCTTTTAGAAAAAAGCTTTTTATACGAAAGCTTTTAGTTTTTTTTAAAAAGTTTTAGTATAAGGGCTTTTTATAAAAAATATACAAAAATTATTTTTTTGAAAAAGCTTTTTATCCGAAAGCTTTTAGTAAAAAAGTTTTTTATACGAAAGCTTTTAGTAAAAAAGCTTTTTATACGAAAGCTTTTAGAAAAAAACTTTTAGTACAAGTTTTTTAAAAAAGATTTAAGTATAAAAGCTTTTTATAAAAAATATACAAAAAATATTTTTTTGAAAAAGCTTTTAGTACAAAAGCTTTTTCTTTAAAAGCTTTTAAGAAATACTTTTTTAAAGAATTTTTTTTTACCAGAAAAGCTTTTATAAAAAAATTTAACTAAAAGCTTTTAAGGTAAATATTTTACTAAAAACATTTTATAACAAACGTGTTTTTATAAGAAAGGTATTTGAAAAAAAGCTTAAAATAGCTTTCCTTAATTCAAACACGTAAAAGCTTTTCGTAATAAAAGCATTTTTAAAAAGCTTTTTTTAAAAATAGTTTTTTATTAAAAAAACTTTTCAATAAAACTTTTTATAAGGAAATCTTTTCAAAAAGTATTCAATAAAAAAGTTTTCTTAATAAAGCTTTCTATAAAAAACTTTTTATAAAAAATCTTATAACAGACAAATATTTAGCTTTTCATAAAAAATATTTTGTCAAAAAAAGCTCTTAAAAATATTATAAAAAAAATCATTAGAAACTTGTTAGGAAAGCTTTATATATATAAAAAGCTAAAGGTTAAAGTTTTTATCAATAAAAAAGCTTTTTAAGGAAAAAAATCTTGTTCTAAAAAGCTCTCAAAAATTTTTTCTGAAAAAAAATCTTACAAGGATTCCTTTTTACCGAAAAAGATCTTTACAAAAAAGCTTTTAAAGAATTAAAAAAAAAACTTGAAAATTATCATTTACTCACTTTTTTTCCTCTCTTTCAAATTTCTTCAAATACTCATTGACCTCAATAATATCACCCAAATCATGAATAATATTCGTTTTAATATTAACCAACTGTTTATAATCCTGCGCGATATTATCACTAGCATCCAAAGGCTGTAGAATATAACCGAAAGGTATCTCATTCGTAATAAACAAGGGAATCTTTGAACAGTTGGCAGAAATGGCAAATACAATAATATCATCTACAGGGCCATCATACAAACGACACTGAGGACCCAAGGTCTGCATATATTCCAAATCGTTTTTCTGTTGATCAAGGAATTGATCACGATCAAAAGTTAGATAGTGGGAACCTTTATAGTTTAGACTTATTAAGACGGCACTGTGAATCATGGGCACTTGGAAAATGCCTTCACGATTGACATTGTAGATATCTTGATAGAGATCTGTGCGCAGATAATAGTAATCCGGAGACATGCCACACCAAAAATTCGAATAAAGGCCTTCGGAAAGTAGCATGGGAGCTACAATGGGCAGACGTAGCTCCACCAAATGAGTAAGAGTGTGAGGTTCTGTAAGCAAAACATCAGCATCTAGATACTAGAGATGGAGGAAGAAAGAAAACAATTAAGATTTAGTGTTTAGAGTTTAAAAAAAAGGTCACAAACTAATCAGTTAATTAATTTCAACACAAAAGTAGAAAGAAGAACTTTTAAAGATAAGAATATTTGTGTGTTTGTTAGTGTACTTACAAATATGTAGTCGGCCCAGTTTTGTTTAGCTTCACGCTTAGCCTGCTCTTTAAGACTGATAAGATGTTCGAAGCGTGCACGCGGCCAATCGAAGGGAGAACTTTCATTTTGATGACGTTGCGTTTCAGAATCTAAAACTTTATGTACTTTATGATACAAAGGCTCTACATGTTGCAACCATTCAGTTAAGATTTCTATACTGTTGTCGGTATTGTAGTCAGAATGTATCCTGTAAATAGGAATAGAGGTAGTAACAAAAGGAATATTTTTCCTTAAATTTTGTTAAAAACTTACCATAAGGACATGCGTTCCTTGGGATAATCTTGCCTTTCCAAATAGCTTAGGAACAAAGGCAAAACATGAGCCTTATTACGCACCATTAGGGCCACCACTACCGTAGGCACCTCATCACTTAAGTCTACCGGCAGTAATTTTTGTAATTCTTCCAATGTTGTGCCCGCCGCATTACCCTCTTCAGCCCGAGCAGCCAACAACGACAGGGATATTATTAATAATCCCAAAATTTTCATTATTTTTCTAATTTAAAACAATTCTTGTCGAGTCAATGGAAAAACACTTCTTTACTGTAACCGGATGCACTAGTGTATGATTTCGTTTTTCTTTCTTTTTTTTCTGAATTAAATTCTTGACAATTCTATTGCTCTGCTCGTATTCTCTCACTGCTGCGGCTGCTGCTGGCGTTGATTATCCATTCATTTGTTTTTATTAAATTTAATTTATGTTGCTGTTTGTTTGATTGTATTGTGTGTATACAATCAGTTAAATTTTTATATATTTTTTTATTATTAGCTTAATTATCATGTTTTTCTGGTTTGTTTTAAATGTTTTAGGTTGCTGCTTCTTTGATTGTTGTTGCTCTTCGTTTTGTATTTTTGTTTGAGTTTTCTTTTCGTTTGATTTTTTTTGTATTTACTTTGCAACATGACAGTTTGTTATCGTGAAACAGAATACAAGAACAACATGAAGCCCGATAATGTAAACAAAGCAAAAATGTTTTTTTAGTAAAAAGAAGCAGGGCTGCCAGATTAATTTTATAAAAATCGTTCATTTGCCTAACTATCTAACTAACGAACTAACTAACTAGCTAACTAGCTATCTAACTAACTAACTAACTAACTAACTAACTAACTAACTAACTAACTAACTAACTAACTAACTAACTAATTAATTAATTAATTAATTAATTAATTAATTAATTAATTAATTAATTAACTAACTAACTAACTAACTAACTAACTAACTAACTAACTAACTAAATAACTAAATAACTAACTAACTAACTAACTAAATAACTAACTAACTAACTAACTAACTAACTAACTAACTAACTAACTAACTAACTAAATAACTAAATAACTAACTAACTAACTCACTCACTAACTAACTAACTAATTAACTAATCAACTAATCAACTAACTAACGAACTAACTAACAAACTAACAAACTAACAAACTAACTAACTAACTAATTAACTAACTAATTAACTAACTAACCAACTAACTAACTAATTAATTAACTAACTAACTAACTAACTAACTAACTAACTAACTAACTAACTAACTAACTAACTAACTAACGAACTAACGAACTAACGAACTAACGAACTAACTAACTAACTAACTAACTAACTAACTAACTAACTAACTAACAAACTAACTAACTAACTAACTAACTAACTAACTAACTAACTAACTAACTAACTAACTAACTAACCAACCAACTAACTAACTAACTTACCAACCAGGGAAAATTTTTCGTATAAAAAATTACAAAAATGTGTGATCTGGCAGCTCTGAAAACATCTGCGCCGATCAATATTAGCGGTTTCAACGCCTGTGGTTAACAATTTGGCCGGCGGTTTCAAAACTTCATGAAACCGATTTACAAGAATTCAATTTTAAAATATGTCAATGATTTCTCTTACTGTTACAATTACTTTGTTTTTAAATTAATAAATATATTAAATCGAACAATATTTATAAAACATGTATGCGCAAATTTAAAACCTTTTATAAAATAAAGTTTGGCAATTACATAATTCAATAGAAATATTAATTCTTACATAAATATTTTTATTTTCAGATTTTCTTACCAAAAATTTGCAGTTAAAAATGTAAGTAATAAATATTAAAAAAAAACTATTTTCTTGTTTTCATTCCTATAAAGAAATATTTAATCTCGATTTTATTAAGGATTTTTTTTATTTTTCTATTACTGCTAGATAATAACACAATTTTCTCTCATTTTTGAAATTTCTGTAAAAATATCGTTTATTAATCAGATTTCTTGAAAAAAAAGTCGTTTATTAGATTCTTTGAAAGTCGACTTATAGCTCTAAGTTCTTAATATCACAAAAAAATAATTATAAGCAATATAAAGTAACATTATGTTACTAACATAACATTTTAATTTACTAACATTGAGTTGTAGCAGTTTAAAAAGCTTTGCTTGCATAACTTCCGGTTTTTAAACGGAAGTTACAATTAACAGTAAGTAGTTGTAAACTGTAATCATGACAGTTTTAGAGGAATTGATTTAAATAATTCTAAACTTTAACAGTTTTATAAGGCTTTCAGTAAAAATTGTAAACATTAACAGTTTGAAAAGCATTATATTTTAAAACTGTAAACTTGAACAGTTTGAGAACATTTGCTTTAGTTTGCAAGTTTTTTTCATTACAAATGGCGGTTTTTGTTAAGTAAAATAATAGTTAGTGAAAGAAAGTGTTAAAAAATTAAGTTAATAAATAAAATTCGATTTGTTTAATAATAAATTTGTTTAAATAAATAACAAAGTTATAGAGAAATATAATTAGTTTATCGTTTTTTAAAATATTTAAGTGATTTTGAAACAAAGTTTTCCAAACAAGTGATGACGCTTTGCAAATAATGTGAAAAAAGTTTATTTGCAAAAAAATAAAGAGTTAATTGAAAAAATATTTATGGAAAATTAGTTTTGCAAACTATTTCCTAAATAATTTGTTGCTAAATGTTATTAAATTGTAAGGAAAATAAAGAAAAAAAGTGATATGATGTCCGGGCCTTATTAGTGTTTTTTAAACAATTTAAATAAATGATTAAATTATAAGCAAATTTGTTATAAATAAAGTTCATTGTCAAAAACTTTTTAAAACTATTAAATCGATCTCAAATATGTGAACAATGCAACAGTTTGCTTTCCGTTCAAAAAATCTACGAACTGTGTAATTAAAAACTAACATTTTGGTGAAAATAATTAACAAATTGTTGATCACGTTTTAGCCCGGGCTAATATATTGGATTAATCCTATAAAAAATCTAAAAATAATAAATATAGCAACAAAATAACAAGTGAATTGAGAAAGCAAAAGATTTAACCCGGCCGGGGGATTTTCCAACGTTTAAACTCATTGCTAAAGCAACGAGTTTTGCCAGGACTACTCTTCATTGACTCAAGTGCTTTAAATTTTCTTTAAATAACTTTATTTACAAAAAATCTCTAAAAATTATCATTTCTACGCATTATGAGGCTTAGCATAAGCAGGGAAATTAAGTTTTAAACCATCTTTAGCCTCAAAGAACGTATAAGATAACGTAATAGTGTCCACATTTTCCAGTTTAGGATCTTTAACATACTCAGGATCAATATAAAAGAAAACCGGCATGTCCACCTGTAAAACAACAACAACAAAACAAACATTAAACAAGGTAAGTTTTTTTTAAATAAATTTCTTAAATAAACCTCTTCATGGGGATTTAATTGTTGTTCCTCAAAACAAAAACATTGTATTTTATTAAAATAAGCTCCAGCCTCAAAAGGTATAACATTATAGGTACTAATACCTATTACAGGTAAATCAGTAGGATTTTTAGCTGTATAAAAAGCTAAAGCAGTCTCTCCGGGAGCTACTTTTATTTCATATTGTTGGGGCTTAAAATTCCAACGCATAGAGGCAGCTAAATCAGCATTAAATCTAACTCTTATAATACGATCTTCAACCTTTAACATGCTTTCCACCTTTTCGGCATCATGACCTTGACTAGTAGTGCCACCATAACTATAGGCCTGTGTAAAGTTATGAACAATCGTATAAATTCAAAACAAAACCAAAACACACACTTACCTGACAAAACATTCTATATAAAGGTACGGCAGCATAACTTAAACCCACTATTAATACTCCTCCGGCGGTTACATAGTACAAAGTAGATCTTAAATTTTTCTTTTGTGACGACTCCGTAAAAGGATTACCTCGCGGTGGTTGTGTTGAGTACAATTTTGTTTGTTTTAAAGTTTTCACAGATTTTAAACCTGTTGTAGCCAATTGTCTATAGAATTTAAACATTTTTTTGAAACAAATTTATTTAATAACTTTTTTTCTAAATATTTATACAAAACCATGGAGTTTTGTAACTTTCTTTAGTACGAGGAAAAAAACAAACAATGTTTATTTTTTTTTCTGGCCAACAGCTGTTCAGTTGTATATGGTTAAATTGAGGTTAGAACAGCTGTACAAAAAAACAGATATGTTATATTTATATGACAGCAAGGCTTATCAAACTGTAAATGTTTATTTTTTAGTGTTTTTTAAACTTTAACTTATAAAGGGTTGCCAAGAAACGCAGGAAAAGTGTAAACAAAAGCATTTTTTTCAGTTGTATACAATTTTTAGGGTGTTTCAAGTGTTTTAACAAAATACTTTTATAAATTTTTTGTAATTTTAATAAAAATTAAAGTGATTTATTTAATAAATTAAAAAAATTAATAAAATAAACAATTGTTATTAGAAAAATTTTAAAACAATAGAAAACTTTATCTAAAAACTTTAAATAATTGAATTTTTCTAACAAATTAAAAACTTTTGGTAATAAAAACACCGTTTCCCTTGAAAATTAAAAATTAATTTTTGTAAAAAGTGTAAACTATGAAAAAAATTTTAGAAATAATAAAACTATTGAGTTACTTTTATAAAAAAAGTTTCTTGCAGTGAACATTTTCTATAGAAAATTGTCTTGCCATTATATTTTTTTAATTTATTTGCGTGACTTCTTATAGAAAATAAATTTTGTCTAAAAAAGCCACCTTTCCATAAAGAAGTGTCTAGAGATGAAACTATTTTCTTTTAAAACTGTCTTATAATTCTTTTTATAGAAACTTGTCTTACAGAGAATCAATTTTAAAGAATATTTTTATCCGAGTAACTTTTATATAAAAAGTTTCTTGTTGTGACTATTTTCTTTGAAAAAGTGTTTTGTCATGATTCTTTACTCTAAATAATTTTTTTGTCGTGACTTTTTCTTTTGGAAAAGTGTCTTAAAGTGACTCATTTCTATGGAAAAGTATCTTGACGTAACTCATTTCTATGGGAAAATGTCTTGCCGTGACGATTTTCTATGAAAAAGAGTTTTAACTTGTAACTCTTTTTCTATAGAAAAGTTTCTTGATGTGGCTCTTTTCTATGAGTGTCTTAACGTGACTCATTTCAATGAGAAAGTGTCTTGAGAAATAAATCTCGCCGTAGAAGAAATTTCTTGCCATGACTTTTTCCTTGACAAAGTTTGTTGTCGTGACTCCTATCTATGATTAAGTGTCTTGCCGTGACTATGAAATAGTGTTTCGCAGTGTATATTTTTTTCGAAATATTAGCTTTTCGTAACTTTTTTCTATTGAAAGTGTCCTGTCCGTGTCCTTTGCTCTTTTTTAACGATATTTATCTTGAAATTACTTTTTCTAATGAAAAGCTTCTTGTCGTGACCATTTGCTAAGAAATCGTGTCTTTTCGTGAAGATTTTCTATAAAAACATGTCTTCCCGTGACTTTTTTATGAAGAAATGTTTCATCTTAACTCTTTTCTAAGATAATATCACTTGCAGCCATTTTTTTACAAAAAGTATTTTGCGGTGACTTTTATCTACAGAAAAATGTCTTGTGAGAACAATTTTCTATAGAAAGATTCCTGTCATGACTATTTTTTTATAGAGAAATGCTTTGCCATTAGTATTTTTTAAAGAAAATTTGTTTTGCCTTAACTCTTATATGAAAAATATAACTCGTAATACTTTTCTATGGAAAAGTAACTTTTCTATAGAAAATTTTACTTGTTTGAATCTTTTTCTAAAGAAAATGTCTACTTTAGACCACTGTAGACACTTAATTTGATAAAAAATAAAGGAAAATAATAAAAAATTTTTAAAAAATGGATGACAATGGTGATGATTTCGATAGTTTTTTCAATACCAAAAAAACTAAATCTTCAACTCAAACAAAAACTTCTAAAAACTCCTCCGATCCCATGGATGATCTATTCGGTATAACAGAGAAAACATCAAATCAAAGAAAAACTACTGCCAGTTCAAAAGTCATACGCGAAGAACCCGAAGACGACGATGATGATGATTTGGGTTTTGATCCTAAAAAACCTAAAGCTTTAACAAAATCACAAAATTTATTTGATGATATATTAGCACCATTAGAAGTAAAAAGACCACAAACATCGGCAGGACCCAGTACCAGCAATAAGCCTACAATTTCGAGACAATCTACTGAAACCACTACAGATACCTCAAATATTTTTCAAGCAACAAGACCAAAAACTTCTCAGGGACGAAGAACTTCTAATATGTCAGCAACACAAAATCCTGATCCTTTGGGTTTGTTTAGCAAAGATAAAGAAACTTCTAAACCTTCTTCGAGAATATCATCGCCAAAGACTCAAAAAAGAAACAACACAGCAGATTGGTTGGGATTAACTAAGGATCCTGAAGTAGAAACTAACAAAGTGGAACCTAGAGCAGAAACACCTAAAACCAGTAAATTGCAGAAGTCTGCTTCAAAAGAAACAACTGAAATGTTAAAACTCACCGATCATAATGATAACCAGGAAGATTTTCATGCTGATATACAACAAGAAGAACAGCAAGATGATGATAAACAAATGCCAGCCCAAACCCAAGACCAATTAAAGTTAGATTCAACAAGTCAAAATATCATGTTAATGAATACTTTAAATATGGAAGCTAAACAAAGTTTCTCAGCTTTAAAATATCAAGAACAACAATTAATAATGGCCTCCCAAATGAAACAACAGGAAAAAGTTTTAATGGATATGCAACAAAAACAGGATTCTCTATTACAACAACAGGAAAAACAATTTCAGGCACTCTTTCAGCAACAAATGCAAAGACATCAGCAATTAGAGGAATTAATTAAACACCAACAACAGCGTATTAATTCACACATACAACTATTAATGAGTCAACCTCCCATGACACAATCTATGGAAGATTTTAAATTATTGGAAGATAAACCTTTTCACACTAGAAAAATTTATAAAGAAAATGAAGAGGAAAATGAAGCAGAAACTACTCATAGAGATTTGGAGAAAGAAAAACAAATGTCTTTTGATTTGATACAATTTGAGTCGGATAATAAACGTTTGGAATTGGAGAATCTAAGATTGGAAGAGTTGATAGCCAATACAAAGAGTAACTATGAAAGGGAAATTGAGCTTCTGGAGAGATCTTACAAGTAAGTATGAGTTTTTAGATTATTCTTAAAATTAAACCTTTCTATAGAAGAATATAGAACATAAGATGCATTTCTTTTGAATAGAGTCTAGAGAAGCTTACTATAAAAAAGTGTCTAGAAAAGAAACTGTTTTATAACAAAGACACCTTTCTGTAGACGAGCATCTAGAAAATAAACCTTTTTATAAAACAGCGTCTAAAGAAGAGATTTGTCTATGGAATGGTGTCTAGAAAAGACATTTTTCTATGGAAGAGTGTCTAAAAAATACCTTTAGATTATTCTCAACATCAAAACTTTCAATAGAATAGTAGAGTCCAGAGAAGTCAACGTTCTATAAAAATGTGCCTAGAGATAGAATTGTTTTATAGCAGAGAGTCCAGAGAAAACACTTTTCTATAGGAGAATGTCTAAAGAGGAGAACTTTCCTTTCTAAGAAAAGGAGATGTATATCTATAAATAGTGTCCAAAGAAGTCAACTCTCTGTAAAGGAGTGTCTAGAGAAGGAACTGTTTTATAGCAGAGTGTCCAGAGAATACACTTTTCTATAGAAGAGTGTCTAAAGAAGAGACCCTTCTAATTCTTTCTATAGAAGTGTTCAAAGATGTCAACTTACTTTAGAGGAGCGTTAAGAGAAGCAACTGTTTTATAGCAGAGTATGTAGAGAAGATACTATTCTATAGAAGAGTTCAGAATAAAAAGCGCATTTTTTTAAATAGTGTAAAGAGAAGTCAACGTTCTATAAAAAAGTGTCTAGAGAAGGAATTGTATTATAGCAGAAAGTCCAGAGAATACACTTTTCTTTAGAAGATTGTCTAAAGAAGAGACCTTTTTAATTCTTTGGAAGAATAGAAGATGCATTTCAATAAATAGTACCTAGAGAAGGAATTGTTATATACTATAGAGTCCAGAGAAGATACTTTTCTATAGAAGAGTGTCTACATAGACCTATTTAATTCCTTTTAAGAATAGAAGACGAATTTCTATAGTGTCCAGATATGCCAACTTTCTATAAACGTGTATCTAGAGAAGAACAATTTTATAGCAGAGTGTCCAGAGAAGACATTTCTATCGAAAAGTGTAAACAAAAGAGACCTTTCTATCGAAAAGTGTATAGATAAGGGACTTTTCTAAAGAAGAGGGTCTTGAGAAGACGCATTTCTTTAGAAGGATGTCTAGAAAAGACCCTTTTGTATAGAAGACATATTTCTATAATATAGTGTTCAGAAAATACTCTTTTTCTTTACAAAAATGTCCTGAAAAGAGTCTTCTGTCTGTAGATAAGTGTTCATAAAAGAAATTCTTCTTTAGAAGAGAGGAAGAGTAAATACTTAAGAATGATATAATATGCCGTTTGTTTTCACTCTTTCCTTATTATCTTAATTTCCCTAGAAAACAAATTGAAGTCCTGGAGCAGCATCTTTCTAGTGTTGAGAAACGTTTAAAATCCGAATTGGAAGAATTGCAAACACATTTTCAAACCAAAATCGATGTGCTCGAACAGGAGAAACTTGCACTCAAAAAGAATTACGAAGAAGAACTCTCTAATCTAAAACAAGATCATGAAGATGATCTGCGAAAATTGCGTAAAAATCAAGAAGAAGATTTAGAAATGCTTAAAGAAGAACACAGACGCATGTTAGACAATATAAGACAAGCGAAAATGTTGGAATTTGCTGCTGTACAAGAAAATGGCTCTTACCTTGATTGCCTTAAAGTAGCTTCCAGTAATCTAAGTGATTTAACTGGAGGTCTTAATGAACTCAAAGAAAATATGCAAAATAGAATGGAAATAATGCAATTAGAACGTGAGAAAGCTTTAGAACAGCGTGAAAAGAAAATAGAGGATTGTGAGAGAAGACTTAAAATTACCGAAGAATCTAATGACTTAGAGAAACAAAGACTCATGGAATTGGTTAGTACTTTAGAGCTGCAAATGTCTAAAATGTCCAAAGATTCAGCAGAGGAAAATTGGCAACTAAGACAAAAACTCGCCAGTATAGATGCCGAGAAAATGGCTTTCAATAAAGAGAAGGAATTTTTCCGTGAACAAATGCTAAGAGATGAGGAGAGAATAAAAGATTTGAAAGAACAGCAATTACTGGAAACTCAAAAACTGCAAGTACAATTGCAAGAAGAAAGAGCTCACCTTCAGGTGGAGAAATCTAAATTTGAATTGGAAAAACGTTTGCAAAGCAATACAGATGTGCAAAAGGAACGTATGGAAGTTGAGGCAGCCATGCAGGTGGCTCAAGATGCTGCCCGTAAAGCCGATTTGGAAAGAGAACGATTTCATAAAATGCAAAGACAATTGGAACAACAAAAACGTGATCTCAATGATAAAGAACATGCTCTTAATGTCAAAGAAGAAGAACTGCATCAAGAGCTTTTATCCTACCGCATGGCAGAGAGAGTGGCTCAAGAGTCTCAACAAAAAGCCAAAATGGCTGAACAATTCTATCAAAATAAATTGCAATTACTGCAGCAGAGATCTAATGAAATTTCAGAAAAGGAAGCTAATTTATCTCAAGAACGTTTACTGCTCGCTCAAGATCGTATTGCTTTGCATGCTTTGAAAACCAAACTTTCACAACAACCTAAATGTTCTCTTTGCCAATTGTCACAAAAGAATCAAGAAATCACACAATCTTTACAGGATTCTACGCCTAATTTACCTAACGTTCCTAAGCAATTCACTTTGTCAAATGCTTCTCCATCTAAAGATAATTATGATTTTTTACATCAGACAAATGTGGTTGAACGTTTGTTGGATGCAAATATTGCAGATTCTTTAAGGAGAATGCATACTACTTCTAATTTTGGTTTAGAATGGGAAAATCTTTTAGATGATGATCATAAAAAAATGGTACAAAATGATGATTATCAAATGTCATGCGAAGGTAATGTGCCCAAAACGGATTTGTAACAGAAAACAGTATTATTTAACACATTGTAATAAAATTTTTAATAAAATATCAATTAAAGCCAAATTTGTTTGAATTTCTTTTATAAAAAATCTGTTTTAAGAAATTGTTAGCAAAACATGGCTCTTCAAAGAAGTGTCAAGCCATTGATCAAGCTAGGCAGGCGTTTAAGTTTCCATATAAATATCTTTTATAGCTCCCAAACATCATTTTTTAGATGCGAGTGTTGTCTTAACAACATCCTCTAGGTAAAAGTCTTGTCTAGACAACGTTTTTAAGAATACTTTCTTGTATAGACCCTTTTATACTATATCCTCTAGAAAATGTTCTCCAGAAAGGAATCTTGTATTAACATTGTTCTTTAGAAAAGTGTTTTGTCTATAAACTGTTCTTTAGAAATAGGTTTTGTATAAGCCGCAAGCGCCGTTCTCTAGGTTTGAATCTTGTCTCAACATCGTCGTCTAGAAATATGTCTTGTTAAGACATCGTTTTCTAAAACATTGCCTTGTCTAGTAACTATTCTCTAGGAAATGGTTTTCTCTAAACAATCTTCTCTTTAAGAGGTTTTTTAGAAAAGTATATCATGATGTTTGGTACAGACCATCGTCCTCTATATATGAGTCTTGTCTAGACACCATTCACCATTTTGTCTAGGCTCCGTTTTTTAAGATTATTGCTCTACAGAAAGTTATCTCGCTTATGCCGTGTTGAGGGTCTAAACGAGATGTTCACTAGATATGGGTCTTTTCTAGACCCTTAACACTATTCTCTAGATATGAGTCTAGTTCAAAAATTGTCCTAAATCTTATCTATAAGTCCGTTTCTCTTATTATTCGATTGTTTTCGACGCCTCAGCAGGGGGGAATATGATTGTATTTCGTCCTCGTATGAAGTGTTAATTGGACAATCATTGTCATATTCATTTTTGCCAAAGACCTCGTGACGAGAGTGTCGTTTAGTTGGAACCGTCGCTCGCAGTTGATAGTTGCGTGATCCTTAGGGAATGAAAAACTTCTTCTTATCAGTTAATGGTCAACATCTCTGGTCGCCTGTTTTTCGAGAATGTTTTTCGCATTGTCTATGTTGGAACTAATCCACCCGTAATACCAGATTATGTGGGTCTAACCAGAGAACCACTATGTCCTCGCTAGTCACTTGGTTGAGGTTCTTTCGGGCCTCACTCCACCCGTATATCTACGCGCCAGGTACTCACTTCGACTTCAATGTCTATGTTGGAACTGGTGCTGAATGTAATTGAGCAAGCATTTTGAACTTATTTGTTATGATGCGGGATTCGTAAGAGGTGCAAGACTGCATACGCAAACGTTGGTTGTCAAAATTTTGAAATTAAGATCCCTAATGTTCTAGCGGGCATATCGATGGTTCAAATTTCAGCCAGACATTTAGCTGATCTGATGGAGACCAAGATTTATGCTCATCGAAAAAAAAAACTCCCGATCTAGCATTGGAAATAGATGTATAACATCTAGTGTAAACTGAGAATGTTTCGTTTCGAGGGACAGTGTTTCTAGCCTAATCTTATCTTGTTGATATTCCTATTTAGAAGGTCTTATAGCTTGAATTGTATTGTTCCTTTTTTCTACCTTTAATTTAAGTTAACTTAACATTAAGTTATCCTTTTCTTCCTTTAGAAGTTTTACAATTTCCCATAAGTCCTTTACAACCCTTATTTGAGCTACAACTTCTAAATGTCCTTTTAAATACTTTTTTTATATTCTCATAACAAAAAAAAGAGAAACAAACGAAAACCTGAAATAGAAAATTGATGTATTACTCACTTTGTTATGCATAAATTTTATGGATTACAATCCAAAAATAAGCCTGTTACAGAAAAAGTTTTCTTAAAACAAGAAAATATGATTGATAAGCCAAACCACATTTCTATATATAAAATTTCTGAAAGTACTATATTTAAAAACCGTTTAAGCCGTAAGCAGCGTATGAAGAATGATGGGTGGCTAGGCTATGGCGTTTATGATTGGGAAAATTATGGAATAAAAACACAATAGATTATTGATTTTATGATAATTGCAAAATAATGAAAATAACAGATGAGAAAATGATGAGATAAAGAAAATATAGGGATATTGAAAAATTAATTTAAAAATGGGTGTTATACGAGTATGATGAATGGGATTTTAGAGAAAGGGAACAGACATATGTGACTGGAAATTTTTAATTAATTTTCAAGGATTTGTATAAATTTTAAAAAAAGATAGGGTTCCTAATGACTTTAGGTTTTTTGTTTTTGTAATTTTTGTATCTTATGTACAGTGTTTTCCTATTGTTTTTTGAGGTCACCTCTTGTTATTTTAATCTAAAGTCATTATTATTTACCTTTCCCCTTCCGCATCTTCAACTTAAAATCTCAAAAACCCTAAACCGCCAAACAAATAATGGCATTAAATACAAATTAAAATAAATAATTAAAAAAAAATTAATTCAAAGAAATGCGACAAAATTTTATTTAATTTTATTTTCTTGTTGTTGACTTTTTTCTTGTGTTTAATAATATCTTACAGTCTCCAATGTTTTCCTAAGAACCTAGGCCGTTTGTTTTAGTTGCGTTATGTTTGCCATGTTTTCGAAGTAAACAATGTGTTAGTAGTGTTTGCAGTTGTTACAATAAAACCGGCAGCAGCAGCAGCAGTCAGCTTCTGTTACTGTTTGAAATTTGTCTTTCATTGCTGATTACTTTGTTAGTGTTTGGTTGGGTTGGGTTGGATGCCCAACTTATTAAGAGAGAGTTTTATGTAAGATAAATATTTATTTAGATTTTAACAGGAACTGATATAAGTACGTTTCTTGGATTTTCCAAATTTAATTGTAGTAATAAAGGTTTTACTTGGAAAATAAATGGATAATGTTTACTAGTATAACCATTGTAGATTCTCAAAAGAAAATACCGAAATAATCTAGTTGAAGATTAACCTCCATATTCATAAATGCCTAATAAAGTTATTGATGGTTTATTGTAGGAATTTTGTATGGAAAATGTGCTTGATAAACCAAAAAAAGGCGATTAATATCTTTGTGAAAACGGGCGTAAAACAATAGTTAATCCTCTATTTGTTAAGTTCACTTTGCTCATTTTTTAGCTTTTTATATATTACTTACTGATCGCAAAGAATGCAATAGGATTCTTCTCGTAAACACATCTCTTTCGTTACTTCTTCTTAAGTTATAGTTACAAATTAAGACCTAGTACTTTTGTGGTCGATCATAGATTTCTCCAATGTTGATCTCTTAAATCCTTAATATTTATGACTTTTTGAGCTAAAGATTACACTCAAGAACATAGCTCTTTGATTCTTTTTACAGTTTTTAAAATTCAGACTCAGTTTTACATCACTTAATGTGTTTTCTATAGACGTTTGATGTTAAAAAGAGGTATCTTTGAATCAAAAGGGTATCTCTTCTTTCTCTATATCTTACAACTTTCCTCATCAACGACATCAAAGTTGTAAAAAATTAAACATCGTTCTCACTACAATTGGATCTTTGCTCCGGAACGACCCGAGTTATACCTGGCCAAAGATTGTCAACCCAGCTTTATCAACCAGGAAAGAACTATCGGCCATAGTCGAACTGTTACAGCAACAACATTACACCACGAAGATTGTTGTCAAACTCAAGAAGATCATGCGAAATCATTCGGAACTAACTAAGCAGTAATATCGTAAAGCTTGAGAACAACAGTGAGAACTTGAATCATGGTGAACTACTTAAACAATAATTCCTCATTAGAACGCTCTGTGACGTATTTAAAAATCTCTTAAAAACTATTTAGAATGATGTGTTTAGAAAGTTTTAATTCACCGTCTTATAGTCCAGTGGAAGGTAGAAAACATTTTTTGGGTAGGCTTTACTTTAGGCTGTTCGAAATTGTTATGATTCGTTATTGGCCTCAAAAGATGAGCAGTACTTTTGTTGCGCAGTCCATAGGTTACTAGAAATATAGCAAAAGGTCATAGCTAACTACGAGGTCTCAACCTTTTTTTGTAATTGCGACCTGTCCGGACATAATTATTCTAATATGCTTTCGTTTAATGAGATTTTTTTCTGGTTATAAAATGATCTTAGAGATCTTTTAAAAAAATTTAAATTCTAAATAACTTGTGGCTCTTTAATAAAGCCAACAATTCTTGTTTATTACTTTGCACTTCAAATGTTGTTCAAACTTTACTTCCATTTGGTCATATTAATATAATGTTTATGGAAAACAGACGAATATTCGTAATTTGGTCTATATTGCAGCTTTTAATAGAAAAGGGTTTTAATGGTTTGTCTGTTTATTATTATGTCATATTTACTTAATGATTTCCTCAACCACAATACACTTAATGAAAATGAAAAGTTATTTGTTGAAATAGTAAAGTAATCCAAAAACTTTAATAAATATTATTTTTAATGTTTCTTTATGTACATTACTATTGTTTTTACTATAAATACGTGAAATCCTAATGTATGAGAGGGGAGAGCAGAGGTAGATAATAAAGGATATTAGTAGAAAAACCTAAGTACTCTAAAGCGCAAAAAGGGTATAGTTAAGAAAAAGCAATAAAGACATTGCAAAAAGCCTACAAGGTAATGTCGAACAGGATCGAAATGAAAAATATGTTAAAATATTAGTTGATCCTGTAAGGAATCACGTATTGCATTAGAGTCCTATTGATAGAGAATTAGCAGATCAAATCTGGATATATGATGTTCTAAAAGTATCCTAATCTCTGAGAAAGGAGAGCAGGGTTAGATAATAAAATACATTTGTAGAAAAAACTAAGTATCCTTAAAGCGCAAAAAGGGTACAGTTATTAAAAGCAAAGAAAACATTGCAAAATGCCTATAGGGTTATGTCGAACAGGATAGAAATGAAAAATATGTTTAAATATTATTTGATCCTTTAACGAATTAGAGTCTACTCTTGAGTACTACTGATAGAGAATAAGCAGATCAATTATGGATATATGATTCTCTAAAGCATCTAGTTAGTTAGTTTGAAAGGAGGATGTAGACGTAGACACATCAAATCCGAAGAAATACACATAGGCCTCTATCGGGCCTGTCGTGGATGTATGGAACAGTTGTCCCATAAAAGTTATTAAGGCGATCCATCTTTATCCTTTTAAATGTATATAAAACCGGTTTTCGATTTCCTATAGTGTGTTATTTCAAGACCCCAAAGTTTTATAATTTTTTTATGTTACCAAAGCTTCAACAAACCCAATACTACTCACTACTCTTTTTCCTGCTGTTAACATAATCCCAAAATTTATAAGAAACTAACCTTAAGTAAATAATCAATTTGGTTTTCAGGATTTCATAATCCTTAAAATGAATGAAATAAAATATAAGTAACAAAACAATGAGACCAGATGAAAAAACAATAAAAATTTATAATAATAAGAAAAAGGCAACATTTTAATGAATGAGTATGGGGAATACAGGAGGAACAAAAAAATCAAGGAAACAACAATAAAACAAACATTAAAACACTACACAGGTGTAAAACTAATGTTTATACATATAAGTTTGCTTATACTAACTGATGCTGTAAACAAATAGTGAGTGAGAAGGATACAAATCAAGAAAAGGATATGTTTTTGTATATGTAAACACACATAGATTAATATGAATAAACCCTAACGGTAGCCGAAAAAAAGTGGAAACAAAGAACCCATATGAATTAAATCCCTTAAAAAACTTAAATTTTTTTTGGTTTACACAAGGTGTAAGAAAGAAATGTGTGTGGGAAGTGTAGGATTTTTAAAATTTTTTGTTATGCACAATTTTATTTAAATATTTTGAAATATTTTTTTGTTGTTGTTTCGGTTTGTATAGATTGTTGTGTATGAATGTGATTGTTGGTTTTTGCTTTTATTTAATTTTCCTGGTAATCCCTTGTCAGAAACATTGTCGTTTGACACCTTGTCAATTGTTTAGATTAAATCCATCATCAACAAGTAAGAATAAAAAAAATTTTCACAGGATTATTAGAAATTTAATTAAAATATAACAAAAATATATTTAAACATACATATATATATACATGTACATGTACATGAATGTGTTAAGGATAAAAAGCAAGAAAAATTTGCCAGTAGTTATTAAAAATACTACTACGTAATTAAAATTAATATAAGGAAAGAAAAATTCAAAAAAGGGACGAATTTTGTATTTTTAAGTTTATTTCTTTACTCCCTAAACTTGTAGTCCTTATTAAATTATGTAAAAGTTTAATTATTTTAATTTATTTATAAGCAATTTGTTTAAACATTTATTTTAAGTTTAGTTTTAATTCTAAGCTATTTATTATAGTTATGTATTCGTTTCTCTAACAATAAGTTTTTACCTCATATCTTTACTTTTTTAACACTTTTAACTGTGTTACCCTTGAGTTTTACTTGAGTGTGTGTATGTGTGTTTTTTTTTGTCATTTAAAAGAAAAACTTTCTTTTACCAGTGCATTTACACCTTATAATAAATCAACTTACAATAAAATTTTAGTGCTTTATTTTAAACAAAAACATCATATAAAGTTATGAATATTTAATAATACAAAATAAAATGTTATAAACAGGAAGAAAGCTGTAATGAAAGTTTTCTATAGACATAACCGAATATTTTATGCCCTGCCTACATGACACCAGCACCACAATGGTGCAGTAAAGTGAAATAAAAAGAAAAAAAAAACAATAAATATTTTAAATGAACTAAAGTTAGGACTATTTACCAAATAAAATTTAAGTTGAGCCTGTTTTTCTCATAATCTTTTGTTGAGAGGAAAGTCTCGTTAGAACTGTTTAATTATAATTATAGAATCAGAAGGGTCTGTCTGTGAAATTATTAATTCTTCCCTATTCGAAAAATGTACAAACAAGTACATTTCCCATATATCCATATTCGCCATACTCGTTTTAAGTATACGAATGGGTGTCACAATCAATCCTTTGTGGGATACCTGTTGCCTCGGTAACAGCCTCAAACTTATCCTCTTCTTTTAACCAACATTATGTTTTAACCAACATTATGTTCACTCATGTTTGATTTCAGTCGCTAACTGCAAATCTAAGATACTTTCCCAAGTCGATATTCTGTGGGTTACAGGTTCTCGTGTTATTAGATTACAAGGCTTCCTGATTCGAATACAGGTCAAACAATTCTATAAAAAGACAGACAGACAGCTGCTAGTAGCGGCAGAATAGAGGTTAAAGTAGCATTTCTTTTTTTCCCGGATTGCAGTCACACAAAACTGAAGGAAATCCATCAATGTAACGTGCTTCAGGATACAATGTTTCTGTTCAAAAGAATTCAAATCTATTGACTTCGTTTAACAATATCGCCACTGTTTCTGAGGAATATTTAATGAAACACTTGTCTGAGATATTGCATATCGTATCTAGGTTTTTGGCAGACTATGGGGTGATCTGAAGTATATGTGATGAAACAATTGTCTAAGATATTGCATATCATACCTGGAAAAGAGTATTTATAGGGGTTTAAGTTTTTGTCTGACTATAGGTTGATTGTGCACTCTTTGGCCAGCATAGGCTACTTTGCTCTTATAGCCATACTTACTCCCAATAGAGTCCTCTAATTGGCTCTCTTTAGATTATTTAAGAGGCTTGTAAGTAAGGCTTGATCTAACAATTTTGCTATGCAGATCTCTTGTAAGGTGCACACTTTATATGAGTGTAAATTTGTCTTTTTGTTAGCATTTGAGTATTTTAAATAAAACAACTTAATTTATAACTAAAGTTATACCTGAGAAAAACAATCTATCTCATCTTCATTTATTATACGACAATTTTTATTTAAACTAAAAAACACACACACACACACAAATACACTCTCTCATACAAACTTGTGCAAGTTGAACATTTAACACATATAAATATGGAAAAACTATTGCATAACATTGATAACACTTCTGGTTTGTCTAAAAGTCCTTATATTATCTCTCACCCTATGGGCTTACTACATATACCATCCTCACCCCTTTTGTTTCTAGCAGAAGTTTGTAGACCAAGTTTATATTGTAAAGAGTGTATAATATTTACACAATCTTTGTTTTACACCAAAAAAAATTTTACTTAAATAAAAATTTGTGCCAGACATTATTTAACATGTGTAGGAATAAGTAGAAAAAAGTTATGATTTTTCAAGTTATAACACTGAACATTTGTGTTTTTGACTAAAGATCTGAGAGGGTAAGGTGTGCTTAAAATTTTAAGCCTGCTAGTTGTTTATATACTTCAGAATTTCAAGTTAAATATTACTTTTAGTTTTGTATTTTAGTGTTGAAATTTCTCACATAAATCATAAGTTCCTTCTTCAGGCTGTTAGTGGTAGTCTTGTCATTGGTATTACTTGCAGGGGTTGTGTTTAGTATAAGGCTTTTGAATTTTTTTTTTTTTTTTTCGACACCTTTAAGCTTTTTTTAGAGGAGAAGTTTTTGTTAACTTAAATAAAAAATATTTTTACTTAAATTTAGTTCAGTTTCTTGTCATTTCTTATGTTTATCATAATCTTTTATTAATGCATAATAAATCTAATAATAATGGGAAAACATTAACAATGTAATTTTCTACTCAATTGACAAAAATAGCCCTTCATGCCAGAAAAAATAAAAAGCGTTTCCTTTAAAAAATAATTTTCAAAAATTGACGAGTTAAAAACCTGTCAACAGCACAACAAAACATTAATCAAATTTAACGCTTAAATGTTTTTACAGTTTAAAACATTAAGGTTAAAAAAATTAAACAATAAATAACATCAAGAACAAAAAATTAAAATCACAATATCTCTCGTCCCTATTTAATAGTATTTTTTTCCATTTGCGGGAGGAAGCCAAGGGCTTTAATTTGCCAAAAAACAGATTTATTTATTTCGATATAGTTTTTTTTTTGTTTACCAGAGACGAAATATTGTAAGTGTAACCAACAGATACGGGTGACGGCAATGATGATAAACAATATTAGTGACAATTGGCTTGATGAAAGGCTAAACTCTTATTCAGTCGAAAAAAACAACAAAATTTTCATCAATCAATGTCACCTCGCGAAGAGTTAGACAGATGGATGGAATTAAACTTTTAAATTATTTATGGGGTGATGCTTATCTATTTACAGCAGCATAAATTTTGTATAGATTTAAATGAATTCTGTTTAATTTTAATTTATTTAATAATCGAGAAACTATAGTGCAGCAAATGGAAATGATCACTGGTCAGAGATTAGTTTCCTTTTCTTATAGTTTTCTTGATTTAAGAAAAAACTAGATTATTGGTTAGTCTAGACTATAGACTACACTATACACTTTGCTATATTATGTTGTAGAGCATATTCTAGACTTTAAACAGGAGCATATTCTGAACTAGAGAGTAGATAAAGACTAGACTACAGACTAGACTAGTGAATAGATCAGACTAGAGACTGGACTAGAGAATAGATTAGACTAGAGACTAGACTAGAGAATATATTAGACTAGAAGCTAGGCTAGACTAGGAACAAGATTAGACTATAGAATTGACTATAGACTAGACTATTATCTAGACTATAGCCTAGGCTATATACTAAATAAAAGGCTTAATGCCTGAGCCTAGCGATTTCACTTAAAAATAAATTTTTGCATGTACAATATTTCTTGAACCCATTATTCTACTATCTTACCCTACACACGGACTTTGATAGAGTTTTCAAAGTTCCTTCCAGGCGCGAGTGGTACCGATAATTTCTACTCTCCTATATAACCTGCGTTGTAGGTTCTGGTGACTTCTGTGAAGGGCAAGCCCCTACTGTCTTCCCAACAACTGTAGTGTCTTTCAGGGCGAAATATTCGCGATAATTACAGCCTGTGGGGTCTTACATGACCTTAATATTCGCGGCAACATAAAAATTTTGTTTGATAGTCCAGCGGTACGTCTGTCACTATATTCTTAAACTACCACTTCCCTATAAATCAGACAATGCAATAAAGATATATTAAGACTGGGTCGCCTATCTCGCATTACCTTTAATTGGTTCCCAGGGAATAGGGACTATTACGGAAATGAACAGACAGATGAATATGCCAGAACGGGATCAGCTCTGGAAATCTCTAACGCCGCTTCAGTTACTCCTTTAGGTTTTTATCGAGAGCAGAATAACCTAAACCAATGATAAGAGGTCCAGCTATAGCGGACAAACTTTAATGAAAAACGCACAAGAGGTTAATAGTAGTTAAAACAGGCAGACATGCAAACCGGCTTAAGGGTCTTCTTAAATAAACACTGCCTGTCTCAGTTGTCTTCGCAAAAGGAAGAAATGGTCTTCCATCTTCTCCGCGTATGTTCTGCTCTAGAGAAAACTCTTTCTTGTCCTTGGGGAGACATCTGGGTTTAAGCGTAATAAAATCTTGAGAATTCTCACAGTTACAGTGTAGGATCTTACACTAATACATCTGACATTACCAAACAAAAATTTTTCTTAAAATTTCTTTCAGTGTAGGTCATTTATCTTTTCTCTAGTGCGTTTTATTTTTTTATTGCAACTTTAGTAAAGAAGTCAATAGTAAGAAAAGTCTTTAGTTGGCAAAAATATGAGTAGAGTAGAGTATATTTTCATTAACATTTGCTTAAACAATGTCATAATAAAAATGCTGACTTATGTGAATCTTTTTAATGCAATTTATTAAAACTAGAATAGATTTATTATATAAGTTTCATATAAAGCTTAATGCTCAAGTAGTTTTTCAACATCACACTAAACAACAGTACAATGGAGAAAATAGCAGTATTTTATATAATCTTAGGTAAGAATTAGTTTCCTTTTCCTCTGAGGTTGCTACAATTCACTCTATATGATCTCCTTTTTTTTTGTTCCCAGTTTCCGGTTTAATTTCCTTAATTGCTGCCGCTCCCACACCTCAAACGGACAATGATGACACTAATTTCGATGTCTTACCCAATGTTATGAATCAAAGTGTTGACTATAATGCTGTAATGGGACATTTTAAGGATTTCTTTATGTATTTGCCCGTAATGTTTACTTCTTTCCGTGAGACTATGTCGGGTTTTCCTAAGTTAGCTGAAGGTTTGAGAATTTTAACTAATCCTTCATTTGATAAGATATATGATGAGGATGATGATTGCAAGTGTAAAACAAAATCACGACTAAATAGTAATGAAATTGATAAATCGGGTAATTTATTTAGTTAGATAGAGAATCGGAAAAAGAATGGATTTAAGTTGTTTTCTTTCGGGAATTCTGGTCCATTGCTGTAAATAAAGATTTATTAGAATTGTTATTGTTATTTTGTTAAAAAGTTTAAAATTGTTTGTATAAATATTTTTAGAGATTATATGGAATAGACATTGGACCATACCATAAACTAGACTATAGAGTAAATTACAGATATTACAGGATATGAACCATACTGGACTGGATAATAGACTGTATTATAGACCAGACTATAGATAGAACCATAGATTGCACTATTCTATAGACCAGCCAATAGGCTGCCTTATAGAACAAACTTTATATTGGACATTAGATTAGACTATAGACTGTATTAGACAATAGACTGTACTATCGATCAGGATATAGACTGTACTATAGACAAAACAATAGACAATACTATAGACTGAATTATCGATTAGACTAAAGACTCGACTGTGGACCAGACTATAGATAGGAATGTAGATTTTGTAGATTCTCGTATATAATAGAATATATAAGAAACTATGGTTAGATTCTCTGATTGTACTAAGACCTGACTATAGATTGGACTGTGGACTAGACTATAGACCAGATTATATAATGTGTTATGATTAGACAACAGTACGAAATTACGTGATACTTCAACAGACTATGGATAGATTCTCAGATTATACTATAGACTTGATTGGACTGTGGACTGAACTATAGACCAGATACTACTAGTCTAGTTCAGTTCTAGTTCCGTTCTAGTTCCGTTCTAGTTCAATTCTAGTTCAGTTCTAGTTCAGTTCTAGTTTAGTTCAGCTCTAGTTCAGTTCTAGTTTAGTTCAGTTCTAGTTCAGTTCTAGTTCAGTTCTAGTTCAGTTCTAGTTCAGTTCTAGTTCAGTTCAGTTCTAGTTCTAGTTCTAGTTCAGTTCTAGTTCAGTTCTAGTTCAGTTCTAGTTCTAGTTCAGTTCTAGTTCAGTTCTAGTTCAGTTCTAGTTCAGTTCTAGTTCAGTTCTAGTTCAGTTCTAGTTCAGTTCTAGTTCAGTTCTAGTTCAGTTCTAGTTCAGTTCTAGTTCAGTTCTAGTTCAGTTCTAGTTCAGTTCTAGTTCAGTTCTAGTTCAGTTCTAGTTCAGTTCTAGTTCAGTTCTAGTTCAGTTCTAGTTCAGTTCTAGTTCAGTTCTAGTTCTGTTCTAGTTCAATTCTAGTTCAGTTCTAGTTCAATGCTAGTTTAGTTCTAGTTCAGTTCTAGTTCAGTTCTAGTTCAGTTCTTGTTCAGTTCTAGTTCAGTTCTAGTTCAGTTCTAGTTCAGTTCCAGTTCAGTTCTAGTTCAGTTCCAGTTCAGTTCTAGTTCAGTTGTAGTTCAGTTCTAGTTCAATTCTAGTTTAGTTCTAGTTCAGTTCTAGTTTAGTTCTAGTTCAGTTATAGTTCAGTTATAGTTCAGTTCTAGTTCAGTTCTAGTTCAGTTCTAGTTCAGTTCTAGTTCAGTTATAGTTCAATTCTAGTTCAATTCTAGTTCAGTTATAGTTCAGATATAATTCAGTTATAGTTCAGTTATAGTTCTGTTCTGGTCCTGCTCTAGTTCAGTTCTAGTTAAGGTGTAGGTCAGCTCTAGTTCAATTTTAAAGCCCAGACTAGGCAACTTTTCAGACTGGACTATAGATCTGACTTGTCTAGATTACAAAACATTAAAATTCTCTATATATATGAAACAAAAACCAAGTTTGTTGTTAATTTAATACTGTTGCTTGTGACAATCAATTCTTTTGATTTAAAAATCTCAAATTTATGTTAATTTTCCTTTGAAATCCTTTCAAAATTGTCTGCTATTTCGTTCACTACAAAAACAAAATCATTTAATTATTGTTTTAAAATAAATGTAGCAAAATGTTTGCTGTTGTTGTTGTGTTGTCCACAAACAAAAAAAAGAACAACAACATGTCGTTTATCTTAACAAATTCATCTACTAAATCGTGCTTTAAACACAAAACTTAAGCTTTCAATTTTATTTGTAAGGAAAACTACTGCAGCAACTACTAGTAGTAGTTTTGGTTTTAGTTTTTTTGGATTATTTTTAGCAGTTTTTTTTTTAGGTTGCTATTCATTTAAGAGATAAGCGTCTTTTTTAACTAAAATGTCTCTTGTATGGATTTTAGTTGTCGTCGTCGTTTCGTGTATATATTTTTTTCTGTGTTGCAACTCCCACTGAGTATAGCATTAAGGTTAAGTTTTATCCATTTAGTTTATATTGTGTCAGGATTTTCATTTCAAGTAGGTATTTTTTTGTTGTTTTTGGTTTGGAGTAGAAAATCGACTGAAGTTTTATTTAGTTTATTATGATGATGTGTCTTAAAGTTTTATCTTCGTTTATTTTTTTGGTGGTGGTTAGATTCATACAGCGTGTGTGTCTGTCTTTTGGATATGATTTAGTTTATTTTCCATTTCGTGTCATTTATCAATTCATTTTGATCTCTGGCACCTTTTTCTGTGTATGTACTTGTAATTTTTTTGTTGGGTTTAACCTGTAAGATTTTGTATGTTTTTGTTTTAAGCTGAACAGAAACATGTTAAGAGAATCATGATTTAAAGGAAAGGAAAAACATATTGATTTGTAAAATAGTTAAGGTTTGTAAGCAGAAAACGACACAATTTTTTTTTATATTTTGAAGTAACCACAGCTACACGAAGTTCAGACATTTCAAGAAGTGCTTGAAGATAAACCAATGATATCATAGATTAAAAATCTATAGTCGTATATGTAGTTTAGTCTTGTCTACAGTCTCGTCTATACTCTAGATTGTAGTCTTGTGCAAAGTCTAATCTATAGTCTAGTCTATAGTCTAATCAATAGTCTAGTTTATTGTCCAATCTATAGTCTAGTCTAAAGTCTAGTCTATAGTCTAGTCTAAAGTCTAGTCTATAGTCTAGTCTATAGTCTAGTCTATAGTCTAGTCTATAGTCTATAGTCTAGTCTATAGTCTAGTCTAATCTATAGTCTAGTCTATAGTCTAGTCTAA
>NC_060953.1:6988755-7091922 GCF_022045245.1 Lucilia cuprina | reverse complement strand
GACCAGACCATAGACCAGACCATAGACCAGACCATAGACCAGACCATAGACCAGACCATAGACCAGACCATAGACCAGACCATAGACCAGACCATAGACTATATATTACAGCAGACCATAGATCAGATAATAGACTAGACCAGACCATAAACCAGATCATAGACCGCACCATAAACCAGACCAGATCATAGACCAAACTATAAACCGGATTATAGACGAGATCATAGACAGGATCCTAGAGCAGACCATAGTTCAGACTATAGATCAGATTATAGACCAAACTGTAGATCAGATTGTAGACCAGATCATAGACTAGTCTATAGACTAAATCAAAGAATAGACCAGACTATATACCAGACCATAAACCAGGCCATAGACCAGACCATATTCAGAGCATAGATCACATCTAAGAGCAGACCTTAGACTAGACTTATTAAAATTTCTTCTTAAAAAATTTGTTTTTAATTTTCATTTAATGCTAATTTTCTTTAAAATGCTCTTTTTGTTGCAATTTCTCTTTTTTCTTTTTTTTATTTGTAAGTATTTCCTTTTTTCTTTACCAAATTTACAGTTTCAATTTAAATAATTTTTTATTCCCAATTTACTAACACATTGTTTTTAAGACCAACAAATTCTACTTTAATTTGCTTTTACTTTTGGTTTCACTTTCTTGTTTTCTCTTTTTTAATATTAATCTTAAAACTTAATATTTATATAAACATTTATAAATTTTATTTTTCTTATATAATTTTTTTTTTAGAAAAAAAGTTGTTTGTCTTTTCAAATTACGTATATTCGTTACAAAATTTTCTTTTCAAGCTTTTTTCTTTATAGAAAAAAAGGATTTTAAGCTTTTTTTTTGTTGTGTTTTATCTATATTCATGAAATATTTTTTATATTAAATATAATACATACATTAAGCCTAAGGTACACTGAGAAAAGAAAATTGTTTTTTTTAATAAAAATAACTTAAAATTTGTTATTACTACTATTTTAGGGACGTCAGTAGTAAAAGAAATTTAAATTTTTTATTATATGTATGTAATAGCTGGGCTTATAATACAGATTTTTTAGGGTTTTTAGGTTATCTTTGTCTAGTTAAAAATTTAGCTATAAAGTTGAGACATATGTTTGCCTTATCATTGTGTTTTTTTTTTTTAAAGGAGCACAGCTCTTTGATTTTTTGGGTTTTTTCGAATTTAATTTGTTGTTTTTTATGTATTAAACAATTTTTTCAACTTTATAACTAATTTATTAAATTTTTTAATTTGCTAAATGATTAACTGAAGAAAAGTAAACAAAATTAGTAAAAGAAATTAAATAAAATTTTTAAATTAAAAATAGATCATAGACCAAACCATATAACAGACTACATCATAGAACATATTACAGACCAAATCATTGACCATAGACAAGATCAGACTGTAGACCAGACAAAAGGCCAGACCATAGACCTGACCATAGACCAAATCATAGACCCTATCACAGGCTATACCATAAACAAGACTATATAGCATAGACCTAATCATAGACTAGGCCATATATTAAATTATTGATCAGGCCTTACACCAAGCCATACACGGGATCATAGACTATACTATAGGCCAGAATTTAGACCAGACTATCGACCATTAAACAAAAAATAGACCAGACTGTAGACGAAATTATAGAGTACACATAGAGTAAACCATAGATCAGACTACACTGTATATCAAACCTTAAAGTAAACCTTAAAACAGACCATAAAGTAAACCATAGATCAGACAATAGACCAGACCAGCGAGTAAACAATAGATCAGACAATATACCAGATCAGAGAGTAAACCATAATTCTGACAATAGACCAATCCATAGACTAGACACCAGAGAGTAAATCAAACCAGATAATATAAACATATGAGACCAATCTATAGACCTATAATCTATAGATTATAGCACATCATAGAACAGGCGATAAACCAGACCATCTGGTTTATGGCCTGGTTTAGATAGATATAAACATGACCATATATTAGACTACGGATGATATTTTTTTACTGGACAACGTATTTAATACTGAACAAACAAGCTAGAAGACAGATTCAAGTTTGTAGACTATAAAACTAAAACAGACTATATCAGACTTTAACCAATCTATATGTTGGTATATATACTATAGCCTATAGGACGCACTGTAGATCTAGCTATAGATCAGGTTATAATTTAAAAAATCAAGGCTGTAGTTAGATATTAGACTATAAACGAGACCATAGATTGAATCACCAATGAGATCATAAAGTATTCTATAGATTAGATGATAGTCTAAGTCATAGACTTTATCAGCAGCATAGATCTGACTAAATACGAGAACAAGTACTTGACATTTTGATCTGTATTTATCTTATAGAAGACTATATCCTAGGCTTAATCTTTATACTTTATCTTAAGACTGATCGTCTAGATCATACCATAAGCCTTAGACTAGATCATACAACAGATAATTGTTTAGAATACTGATTTGATTCTAGAGTTGAACATAAACTTGATCTTAGATCTGACTTCATACGAGTTCAAGTACAGAACATTCCGGTCTGTATTTTAAATCAAAATATAAACTAGATATTTTACTAAATATCTATACATTATCTTAAGACTTATCATAGTCTAGCCTATAGACTAGGCCATAGACTATAAATCATAGAACATGTAATTAACTAAACTATTGATTTGTTTCTAGAGTTGGTCATAACCTAGATCTTAGATTTGACCTCATACGAGTTCAAGTACAGACCATTCCGGTCGGTATTTCGGATTAAATTATGAACTTGATCTTGGGCTGAATCTCTATACTTTATCTTAAGAAAGATCATAGGTTATAGACATAGCCATAGACTAAATATTATACAACAGATCATTGTTTAGAACACTGATTTGATTCTAGTGTTGGTGGTAGATCTTAGATTTGACTTCATACGAGTTCAAGTACAAACCATTCCGGTCCGTATTTCAAATCAAAATATGAACTAGATCTTGTGCTATATATCTATACTTTATCTTAAGACTGATCGTCATACAACAGATACTTATTTATCCTGAATATTGTTTTGATTCTAGAGTTGGTCATAAACTAAATCTTAGATCTCACTTCCTACGAGTTCAACTATAGACCATTCCGGTTTGTATTTTACTTATTTATAGATCTAAATAAGGACTAGAGCTTGGGCAAAACCTCTACAGATCATGATCAATAGACTTGATAATTATCTGGATTAAGAATTTGATTTTAGAACTTATTTGATCTGATGGATCGATTCTAAAAATTAGGTTATAAGCTAATTCTAGCCAGCTATCATATAGATATGCTCGGACTATTTAGCAGACTTTAAACTTAAGATTATAATCCTAAATTAGCACATAGACTAAGCGCTTGACTAAAAGTATAGTTTAGAACTCAGCGATCATATAGATATGCTAGGACTATTTAGCAGACTTTAAACTTAAGATTATAATCCTGCAACAGCACATAGATTAGACGCTTGACTAAAAGTATAGTTTTGAACTCATGACAAGACTTTAGTCTGCTCTAAGTTAGATCAGAACATAAATTATATATGAAAATTAAAATTTAACTTAAGAGGATTAAAAAATAATTAAAAAAAAAAATAATAAAAAACTCAAAATATTTGTAATGTTTTTGTTTTTAATAAAAAAAATCAAAATTTTATTGCAATTTTTGTTTTTCGTTTTTAGGATTATAAATTCATGGTTGATTTTGAAATATATTTTTTTTGTTTTTGTTTTTTTCGTATTACTATATCAATTAATAAGGATTTTGTTTTTAGGTTTATAAGTTATATATATAAATATTTATATGTTTTGTTTTTTTATATATAGATTAATTATAATTAAATACTAAATTTATAAAACTTTATACAGATTTGTTTTTTTTTTGTTAAAATTTTTTTTATAACGTTTTTCTTTTATTTTTTTGTTACAAAGAAAATTTTAGTTTTTGTTAAAAAAAAAAAAATTGGCTTTTCTTTTTTTTAATAAAATTTTTTTATTAAAAGAATGTTTTTATAGTTTTGTTTTTTTTTATAAAATAAGTTGAGCTTAAATGCTTTTCAGTTAAATTTCTTTAAAATTGTTTATTAAACCAATTTTTTGTATTTGTTTCTTTTAATTTAAAAATGCATTTCAAGACTTTTTGGATTTAATACAGTTTTTTGTTTATTTTTATAATTTTTTGTTTAAATATAATGTTTTTTATTTATATTTATTTTAAATATAAATTAATTATTTACAAGTTTTAGAGTTAATGCTAGAGTTTTTTTGTTGTTATTAAGATTAAAATTAAATTATTATGTTGTTTTTTTTAAGTTTAAGAGTTTTTTTATGGCTAAATTCTGTTTTTTTTTTTAATTTTAAAAATATGAAATATTTTACAAATGTTGTTGTTGTTATTACTGATATTTTATTCGATTTGTTTGTTTTTTTCTTATTAACTTGCGGGTTTTTTTACATTATGGCTTGGCTTTTGGCAGTGGCAGTTTATGGTTTCCTGTTTTTGCTTTTTCTTTCTTAAACATTTACTCCCATTTTCTCTGTTTCCATTTTGTCGTATGTATTTTTTTCGTAAGATTTTTCTTAATTTGTTATTTATAAAGTCAGTCTATTTAAGAAAATTATTTAAAATTATAATAATAATTAACACAAAAAATTGTAGTTTAGCTTTGTAGTTTATTTTAAATAAACTTTTTTCTTTAATTATTATAGATATTGTGCTTTTCGTTTTATTTTCTTTATATCTTCTCAGTAGTTTTTCTTAAATTTTATTATGGAAAAATGTGGACTAGATTTTTATTTTATATTTTCTTTTTTTGTTTCTATAGTATTAAAAGTAGTATAGTATTAAAAGGAAAAGTAAAATAAAATAATAATAAAAAAATTACTTTACTAGATTTTTAATATGGCCGCTGTTTCAAAATTCCTGTTATTTTTTTGTTTTTATTTAAATTTTTTTTTCAAAGGAGTTAAGAAAACAGCAAGAAATTGTTTTTTTGTTTGTTTTTTTTTTATACATAACCTCAAATATTTATAGGCAAAAGTAAAAGAGTTCATACACTCCTTAAGGTTCTCTTTCTTATATTTAAAGTTTAAAACACTCGTAAGAGAAAGAAACTCTTTCTCTTATCTTATCTTGAAGTCCTTAAGTTTCAATAACTTTCTTAAACTCTTTACAATTGACTAAAACTACTTGTGGATACCCAATGATTAGTATCAGGTCGTACCATTAACTATATAGGACCATAATCACTTAATGCCTGACCCGGATGCTGGGCACCAGGCCCGCCCGGCAGTGAAACTACTACTGAAACAGCGCGTGAGTCTACCATAGAACCGGGAGCCACCTGATTGCCACCATTACCTCCAACGGCTCCACCACCACCACCGCCACCATTACCATAAACATTACCAGGAGTATTCATGCCACCATTACCACCGCCGCCGCCACCACCACCATGCATAATACTGCCAGGAGGAGCCCCAACACCGTGCATACCACTGCCGCCAACCGTACTATTGCCTGCTGTGCTCATGAGAGTACCATGACCACCTAGCACACTGCCACCGCCAATTGTACTGCCGCCGCCGCCACCACCGCCCATCGTTGAAGCTCCACCTGACTCTCCATGTCATACATGACTGGCAGCAGGCTGTTTCAAAACATGATGGTGCAAATGGTGATGGCTAGTGGAAGCCACTGATGCACCACCCGCCTGGGTATAGGGGGTAGCCAGTAGAGATCCGGCAGCGGAACCTACCGGCATACCCATGCCAGAGCCGGCATATGGATGTGGTATGGGTGGCCTTTGTTTGATGAGCGCCTGATTGGCCCCGGTACGATCGGGTTGGCCAAAGAGACGTCGCCAAAAGCGTCGCCAACTTTCTAAAGTTTTACCCGACCATATCCATACGCCGGATGTTATGCCCACCGCCAAAGCCATAAAGTATTTTAACATTAAAACGGAATACAATGGTTTTTTGCCGGGACCCTTGATTTGAGCACAAGGACAGGCCAAGGCTTTAATCCAATCCTCGAAATAGGCCGCCTCGTAAAGATAACAGCCAATGACTATGGTAGCCGGGACGGTATACAGCACCGAGAAGATGCCTATGCGTATCATAAGTTTTTCCAGTTTATCTGCCTTAACACCAGCACCCACGCCGCCTTGTTGCTTAATCACCGAACGTATGCGGAAGAGAGATACAAAGCCAGCCATTAGAAAGGTAGTGCCTATGACCAGGTACACAAACAAAGGAGCCAAAACAAAGGTTTTCAAATGATCAGGATTCAAATTGCCCACATAGCAAATGCCCAATATGGGATCACCATCCACCGCCGAGAGTAGTAGAACAGCTACAGATTGTACAGTGGGTATTAGCCAGGCTGCCAAATGGAAATACTGTGAATGTTTGGTTATGGCCTCATTGCCCCATTTCAAACCAGCTGCCAAAAACCAGGTAAACGATAAGATCACCCACCATATCGAGGAAGCCATGCCAAAGAAATAAGTCATAAGGAAAACCAAGGTACAAGAATGTGGCCCCGTTGAACTTTCCTTCAGCAAACGACCATCACAGGCTATTTCCTCATTTTGCAGAAAATTCTTGGATAAATAACCCACAGCCACCATAAAATAACAGGCTGATAGGAAAACGATCGGTCTCTCGGGATACTTAAATCTTTCGGTGTCGATGATGAATGTGGTGAGTGTCATTAGAGTGCTGCAAAAGCATAGGCCCGACCACAGTGTTATCCATATGCCGGCGAATTCCTTTTCTTCGTTTGTGAAGAACGGGCCCTTGCACGGTATTGCGCAATTTTGAACGCCGGCGATTCTTGACACAGTCGAGTTCATGTACCATGGATAGTGCAGTGGCGGCTGCATCAGTTGAGCTTCCTTCCCCAGGAGTATGAGAGGTGGGCGACACGAGCATGTGCATTCCTTTGCGTTTGTTTTTTCTCCTAGGGAGCTTTGGCAGTTTTTTGAATTCTTGCCTTTACATTTTTGGGAGCCAGATGATGAACCCGAACCGGATTGTTTGCGTTTACCGCCACCTGAGGATGAGCCACTGCCAGAAGAATCACCACGGCCTGAGCCGCTGCCGCCACTGGAGGAGGAACCGCCAGACGAAGAAGAATCGGTATAAGAAGGTTGTTCCATACAGAGATTATCGGGATCACCATGAAAGGGTAAATTTTCACAAGCCATTCTTTCGGGCCATTCAAAACTATACTGCTGCATAATGGGTGCACAGCCAGCACGGGCTCTTTCACATACCGAACGACAGACGGGTAAAGGTTTGTGATAATCTTCCAGGCAAATGGGCGTATACATGGAGCACAAGAAGAATTTAAGATCAGGTGAACATTTGATTTCCACCAAAGGCCAAAATTGATGCACTTCCAAACCAGCTTCATCTTGGGTTTCATGATTCATTTCATTGGGAAATGAGGTCATGTTATAACCTATGCCACGACACATGGGTATCGTAATTTCTTCACATCTTGAATTGGGATCTTTGGGTATGGCAGGTAAACCATAACCGGGAGCCGGACTAACTTCCATTGAATGCATGCCCAGACCCATATTGCCACCCATACCAACACCTGCTACTCCACCACCATTATCAGACATATGCTGCAGGCCATCCGCTCGACAGCCCCGATGATGAAAACTTATTAGCAGTAGTAAAGAGATGATAGCATAAAGACATCTCTCTCTTGTAGTTGATGTTGTGTGATTCTTCAAATGAAACGACATCTTTAAGCAGATTGAGTCCAAGAGAGAGAAACTTAGAGGGAGAGTTGAGGACAGCTTAAAAAAGCCGACAATTCCTCTAGTAATTATAGAGATTTATTTTGTTGTTGTTGTTTATATTAAGATAATTTTCACGTTGTGTTTTTTGTTGAGAGTAAAGTTGAAAAATTTCCTTTTTTTAATTATTTTAGATTTTAACAGCTAAGCATGTGAGAGTTAAAAGTTCCATATGAAATAAACTTAAAAAGACACCAGCGTCAAATATAGAGATTTCGAAATTTAAAAAACATCTGTAAAGAGAAAACAAATAAGAGAGATATTAGTTAAAGAAGAAAAAACGTGTAAAATATTGTTTTGTTGCTATTGTTTAAAACTAACTGCTCATTTGACTGTTAAATGTCAAATGTTGTTGTTATATTTTTATTATTACCCTTTAACCACAATTCTACTTTAAAGCGAAATACAACCCTTTTAGTTTTATATAAGAAATATGGCGTTTTATATGACAAATGTCATATTTTGTTCTCTACTTTGCTAAAGAACATTTACACATACACTAAACTAATGTTTACTTTATCATTAAATCTTCAACTCCTTTCACACTGTTAGTTATTTTGCTTCTTTAAGCTCCCTTTATGAATAACAGCAATAGCAATATGAAAAGAAAAATCAACTCTAATAATTGTATATGTCAAACAGTTATGCCATGCTGCCATGTTGAAAATCTATGTATGTGTAAGAGTTTTGCTATATATGTATGTTCGTGTGTCATACTTATTGTGAGAGCATCAGGCTCAATAAAACAACATCAATCAAAATCAGTGATTTTTATTAAATTTGACAGACATAAACGGCTGCTGTTGCTGTGCTGCTGGACTGTTTGGTCTTTAATATGAAAGATAATAAACCTTAAGTTATTTTATATAAAGTTTTTTTTTTGTTCCAAAGTGGGGTGGGGAAAACAATTTTATAGTGTTAAATATAAAGAGAGCAAAGAGTCGTTATTTAACAGGGGTTGCTTGCTTAAGTTGGAGACAATAGTTATTGTTTGGTTGTAAGACAAACAAATCATTTATGGTTTATTTAGGTTTTGTTGAAGAGTAAAGTGAAAACAAAAAGTGTTGAAATATTACACAAAAAAATTAATTAAATTCAATTGAATGAATGTTCTTTTGTTTACATTGCTGCTATTCTGTCTTGAATGTTGCAAGTTTTCTAGGTTGAATTAATAGAAAAATTTTGTGTCAATTTTTTTTTTTAAAGGGGGATTTGTATAGGGGGTAAGGTGTCAGCCAAAGTTACGAGAAATTGTGGATTTACTTAAAGTTTTTGTAAAGAAAATCGACTGTAATTGCAGTTAGTTTTTCGATAGAGAATTACCTGCTAAGGCAGTCAGATTTCCTAGACAAAAAGTATTTTAATTCAGTTTTATTTCTCAAGGAAAATTTTGAAAAATTCCAGCCAAATATCTTCGCCAAATAGAAAAGTTGCTGATATTATATCTAGATTTTCCAAAGCTGCTGGAATTCTAGTATATGTCAATACTTCCCCTTTTATTCTATTTTGAAACAAAAGTTTTAAATTTCCAATGTAACAAGAAACACCCTTCATGACAGTGTGAATGAAGGGTGTTTCTTCTTTCTTCATTAGGAAAATAAATAAACAATAAACTTTGTAATAAAAAGGAAAAACTAAGCTAAATAAACACATTAATGTTATAAAAATGTAACAGCTTTTAAATAAAATATTAAATTACAAAATATCATAACACAAACAAAGAGAATTCAAAAAACAATTTGACACATATTTCAGCAAACAGAAAAAAATTGTTTTGTAAAAATAACAGTCAAACATAATATTCTATATAAAACTTTAATACTTAATTAATTGCACAGATTTCTTTAAGTGCATTTTAACTGTCAAAACGTCGAAATCGAAACCACAACACTTGTTGTTGTCTTAACTCAAAAGCTTTTGAGATAATTTAAAAAATATTACTTGTTTAATTTTTTTCTTTTCTTCATTATATTATATAGTTTATATATAAATTACACATATTAAATTACTTTACTTTAAATGTCATTACAAATATTGTTTTTTTTTAAATTTTTGCAAAACCTATAGTAATGCATAAACTTTCATAACGCTGTTTAGAGACCACATGACAGCAAATGTGTGTTTATATGATAGTTTTTAGATTAAGTTTATATATATTTTTCAATATTTTATTTTTTTCTTTTTTTTCCCATTTAGTTTTTATAAAAATTAACCACAACATCTCATAATGAAACACAGTAGCCCAGAAAACTAATAACCACAACTTGGTTGTCTGTTAAAATATTAAAAAAAAATATATATATATATTGCATATAAATGACATTGATATGAAAAAGTTATTTAGTGAAATAGTGAAAAAACAGGTGATTTTCTTTGATTTAAACTGAAATGTTTTTTAGTTAAAAAGAGTAAAACTTTGATTTAAAGTGAATTACAATAAAATTTGTTGAAACTTCTTTTAAGTGATTTTCTTTGTTTTAAATTGAAAATTTTTTAGTTAAAAAGAGTAAAACTTCGTTTTAAAGTGAAATATAATAAAATTAGCTGAAACCGTTTGTCAACTAAGCAAAAGAGAAGCAATGTGAGTGAGTTTATAAATGTGTTAATGAATACTTTGGTGTCTATATTATGGCCATAAAACAAACATGAATTCTTCAAATTGTATACCAAATGAAAGGTAATTGTGTAGGTTTTTCAAAATATAAATTGTACATCAATGAAAAGGTGTAAGTGTTGGCATTTTACAAAATTGTATGAAAGGTAATTGTGTATGTCTTCCAAGGGAGTGTTGTGAAAGTGTTGGCTTTTCACAAAATAGTATGAAAATATTATTAAAAGCCAGTAAAATGAAATAAAAAGAAAAAAGGTTTTTCCGACAAATTTGGGAAAAAAACAAAACTATATGGAACCGGAAAGGCAAAATAGTATGAATATGTTTTTAAAAGCCAGTAAAATGAAATAAAAAGGTATTGAAAGACAAATTCGCGAAAAAGACAAGCTATATGGAATCGGAAACGAAACTAAGTTGGCTTTTCACATAATATTAAGAAAATTTTATTAAAAGTCAGTAAAATGAAATAAAAATAAAAGGGGATTTGCAGAAAAATTCGAGAAAAAGACAAACTATATGGAACCGAAAAGGAAACTGTGTTGGCTTTTCACAAAAATATTTTTTAAATTTTATTAAAAGCCAGTAAAAATAAAATAAAACAGAAAAAAGGTTTTGAAGTCAAAAAACAAGAAAAAAATTAAATATACATCTCTGTTAAGGCTATACTATCTACCTGCTTACCCTGCTCTGATTGTTTCAATTTCAAAACAATTGCTCTTTTATTTATTTAACTCTTAAACTTATAACTCCATAAAAATCACTGCTAAAGATTCGTTGTTTTTCAATAACCACTCCAAAAAACTAAGAAAAATTTACTTATTTTTTATTCATTCTAAACTCTTTACATGACTTGCATATGTCAATTTAATATTTATTTAACAAGCGAATATACTTCTTTAACAGAAATATACAGAAAGGTATTTTCAAGGAAATTTACACTTAAACTCATAAAATAAACATGATTAGCGTTGCACTACTAAATACTTAAAGTTTTTTTCTTTACTGATTCTTTCTGTTTTTTTTGCTTCTTACAACTAAATCATTCTACAGCACTTGAAGTAATTTTTTTTTCTTTTTTTTCTTTTGCCTTTTTAAGGTAAATAAAGTCACTGTTTAAGTAGAAGAAAAAAAAAAGAGCATTAATAAATAGTAAACTGTAGAAAACTAACAAATCACTAAATAAACACTTGATAGTTAAGGAAAATAAAAAAACAAAAGTCATGAATTTATTCCTTTTTTTTGTCTCTTCCTCTTAGATTTCTATAAAAAAAAAAACATAAAATTCCTATAATCATGAATATTAAAGTTTTGTTTTCTTAAGATTTATGTTAATTAAATGTAAACAATTGAGGAATTTTTATGAAAAAAATAAAAAGATAAATAAATTCAAGATTTTTAAAAAAGGATTTAAGAGAATCTTCTTCTTTGAACGAAAAACTAATATAAATAAATTCAAGAAAAGAAGTTTAAGAAATCAAGAGACCTAGAATCTTGTTTGTGATAAAAACTTTAGAAACATTTGCCTGAAGTTTGAAAAATTTTTTATTAATATTTTTTTTCCTAAAGGAAAAACGAACAATCTTCAACTTTTTCAAAACTAACAATTTGAAGAGAAAAAAATTCCATTAAAAAAATAACCATTTCCCATTTTGCAGTTAAATAGTTTTTTATAGTTTTCAACACACCCTGTAAATTAAGCTCTTTTTTCTTACAGACTTTAAAAATTATAATTTATGTTTATTTTCAAATTTTTATTGATTTTTTTCCTTTGTGATGTGTCTTTCTGTTTCTGTCATTATTGATGGTTTTTTTCCTTCTTATGACTCCAACAACAAACAGTTTCTTATTACAATAGGAGCCAGACGCCTAAATAAATAAGTGAGAGAAGCTGTAGATCATAATGACTACTGGTTGGTGCTTAAATCGTTTTCTATGAAAAAACGACAATCTCTCTATTAACAAGACTACAACAAACTATTTAAACATGAAGAAAAAAACCTCAAATTTTACAACAAATAGTTTCAAGTTTATTTAACCAAATAGGAAAGAAAAACACTGTGACAAACAAATCTTTTAAACAAGATCATTAAGCACGATCGGTAGAAAGAGAGAACAACCAACATCAAACCAGTCAACTAACTCAAACCAGCGTCTAGTCAGCCATACACATCTTTAACATTTTATAGCCTTAAACTATAAAAAAAAGAAAACAAGACTTAAAACGGACCAAGTTATTTTGTTGTTTGTAATTCCCTTTATTGTCAACAACTTGGTCATCATTATGATGATCATGTGATCATTATAGTAGTTTTTTTCTTCTTTCAACTATTTGTTTAAAAGGCTTGAGTACGAAATGAAGTTCTAAATGTTGTTAGAGATTTTCTAGGAAAACTGCCACCAATAAGTAGTTGCTGTTGGCAGTGCCACATGAATTATGTATATTTTTTTTTTTGCTGGACCATATGGTGGCAGTGGCAGGTTGTTTGCCATATTCTTGGTTGCATGAATAAATTAAAATTTGAAAAAAAAAAAATATATATATATATATATATATATATATATATATATATATATATATATATATATATATTATATATATATATATATATATATATATATATATTATATATATATATATATATATATATATTATATATAATATATATATATATATATTATATATATATAATATATATATATATATATATAAATATATAATATATTTCATTTAAGGGAAACGTTTTTTTCTTTCAAACTATTGTAAAAAAAAATTAGTTTTAGAGTTAACAAAACAAATTTATGAAATTTGGGACAATTTTAACAAAATCTTTTGTTTAGGAAGTTTTTTAAGTTTTTTAAAAGCTTTATTTCAATTAAAGAAAAAAACTTTTAAACTTTTTTTAAAATTAACTGAAAAAAATTACTACAAAATTATTACAACTTTGTTAACAACTCTGTTGGGTAAATTAAAGCAAATACAACAACAAAGTTCAATTACAGAGAAACAGAGCAGGGCAGAGCAACAAGAAAAACAAAAAAAAAAAACAGTTACAAAGGTAAAAAACTCAAGTGAAGAGTTGTTGCAGTTGTCGATTTCTGTAACACAAACAACTTGCCGCCAAGTTCCATGACCTTACAATCAAATGAAACACAAACACAGAACAAAAAAATACTCTGCAACAACAACAAAAGCTTCTCTAGTATGCAATTGCAAGTATGTTTTTGTGCAAAAAAAAACATTAAGTTTTAAAAACAAAATAAAAATGAAAATAAGGATAAAGATAAAAAGAGCAGAGCAGCTGAGAGGAGCAGAGCAGAGAATGCTGTAAAGAAGGAAAATGTTGTTTTTTTAAATTAAAACACAGAAAGAAATTAAAAGTGAAAATTTTTGAAAAAATTGTGTTGGCTTTTCACGAAAAAACATATAAATTAAAAGCCAGTAAAATGAAATAAAAAGAAAAAAGGTTTTGATATCGATTATTAGAAAAAAGTGCTAAAAATAGCTTTGGCAAGGACATTGTTTGAGGCTTGTCACAAAAATTTTTATAAAAATTTACATTAAAAGCCAGTAAAATGAAATAAAAAGAAAAAAGTTTTGATCTAAACGACTAAAAGAGTTAAAAAGTATATCTCAGGAAAGGATATAGTGCCCACTAATATTTCCTTACTTCTTCACTCTTGTTTTTTCAAATCCGACTTATTTATTGTTAAAGGTTTTGAAGTATTAGTATTAAAATCAAGGACCTTTTTAGGTTAAGCATGTTTTTCAATCTCTGGCTATAGAGAACGCTTTTTTTTGCATGTGTTTTACTTTTTCTTTCTACTTGTTTCATTTCAAATGTTATCCTTTTGAAGTTTTTTTTTTGTTGCAAATGTTTTCCTTTTTTCAAAGCAAAACCAAATAAACCAACAATATAACTGTTAAGCATTTATTATTTTTAAATAATTTTCTTCTAAAACCCAGCAATTTTTAACAAATACACAAAGTAATTATGTTGTTTTTTTCTTGTGCAGAAAAATAAAACTGTTTTATCAAGTGCTTGTTTACTATTACAAACAACTGTGTAATAAAAGTACTAAAAACTGACTACTTATTTAGGCAGCTGTGTTTTATGCTATTTTTCTTTTTTTTTCTATTTTTTGATAACTTAACCTAGCAGTTCATTAATTAAACATTATTCTTGTAATTATTATTTTGTTTGAAACAATTCATTGTAAAGTTTAGTTTTTGTTTCTTTTTTGTTGTAATAATTCAATTTTTAATTAATTCTTTTGTTTCATTAAAAAGGCTTAAAAAGCAAAAACAACTAAAAAAATATAGAGTTTTTTTCAATAGAAATAAACTAAAGTATACACAGCAAAATATTTGTGTTGTGTTTCTAACATGTAGAAAAGGTGGATGTTGGGAAACATTAATGCTTTTTGTTGTTGTTCTTTGTTTCTGTGCTGTAACAAATCCTTTGATTAGTGAGTAATTTCTTAAAGATGGCGTTCAACCTTAGGGAATTTTCTTGTTTTTTTTCTTTAGTTAATAAATTGTGGGGCAATGTAGGGGAAAGAATAACGGTTTGTTTACATCAATAACATGCAGTAATTACAGAGATTATTTGCAAATGACATGAATAATTGAAGAAGGTGGCCAGATTTTTTAACTTACTGAACTAGAACTAGACCAGAACTAGAACAGAACTAAAACAGAACTAGAACAGAACTAGACAGAACTAGAACAGAACTAAAACAGGACTAGGACCGAACTAGAACAGAACTAGAACTAGAACAGAACTAGAACTGAACTAGAACTGAACTAGAACTGAGCTAGAACTGAACTAGAACTGAACTAGAACTGAACTAGAACTTGAACAGAACTAGAACTAGAACTGAACTAGAACTGAACTAGAACTTGAACAGAACTAGAACTAGAACAGAACTAGAACAGAACTAGAACAGAACTAGAACAGAACTAGAACAGAACTAGAACAGAACTAGAACAGAACTAGAACAGAACTAGAACAGGACTAGGACAAAACTAGAACAGAACTAGAACAGAACTAGAACTGGACTAGAACTGAACTAGAACTGAACTAGAACTGAACTAGAACTAAACTAGAACTGAACTAGAACTGAACTAGAACTGAACTAGAACTGACCTAGAACTGAACTAGAACTGAACTAGAATTGAACTAGAACTAGAACTGAACTAGAACAGAACTAGAACAGAACTAGAACAGAACTAGAACAGAACTAGAACAGAACTAGAACAGAACTAGAACAGAACTAGAACAGAACTAGAACAGAACTAGAACAGAACTAGAACAGAACTAGAACTAGAACTGAACTAGAACTGAACTAGAACTGAACTAGAACAGAACTAGAATTGAACTAGAACAGAACAAGAACTGAACTAGTACTGAACTAGAACTAGAAAAGAACTAGAACTAGAACAGAACTAGAACAGAACTGGAACAGGACTAGAACAGAACTAGAACAGGACTAGTACAAACTGAATTCAAAATGAACTAGTAAGGTCACATTGGCATTTCCTACTTCCCTTTGTTATTGCTTTTAACAAAAGTCTTTATGATTTCTTATTGTGTTTATTTTGTTTTTTTTCCTAAAATTATTTTCCCATATCCTGATTTTTCTCTTTATTTCCCTACAAACTATTTTGTTCTTTTTTTGGCTAAGAAAATGAGAAAAAAAAATTTCATTTTAAGACTCATTAATTAAAGACAATGTCAACAACATTTTATACACATAAATTTTCTCTGTTGACATTAATTAATACGCGTGTGTACATTACAATATTATTTATAACAGAGTAAAAATGAATAATAAAAAATGTTATAAAAAAGAAAACTGCAACAATTTAAGGGGTCCAAAGACTTTGATATGTGAAAAAATGAAATTTTATTTGGGGAGGGAAATTCAATCTAGAGAAATTTTTTGTTTTAAAAAACATGTGTTAACCATTTAATAAAACATGAAATTTTATTAATAAGGTTTATGATTTAAAAGATTTTGTTAGAGAAAGAAAAAAAAAGGAAAAATATTAAAGAATGAAAATTAAACTATTGCAAGGTATTAAAAAATATGGCAACTAAGGCGAGCAGAAGGCTTTACTTATTAACGTCGTTGGCTGGAATAGTAAGCCGCCGCTTTAAAATTTCTAACGCCTTTATGTTTAGCTCTTTTATGACATTTATAATTTCTTGTTAGTTTAACATTTAAAAACCATAAAATTTGTTTAATTTTATGACATTTTTCAAAAAAAAAAAAAAAACACTTTACCCTTGCTGCTGTTGCCATATATTAAACAAATTATGTTTTTATAGTATTTTTTGTCTAATATTTTTTTATGTTACATAAATTAGT
Source organism: Lucilia cuprina (assembly GCF_022045245.1). Taxonomy (NCBI): domain Eukaryota; kingdom Metazoa; phylum Arthropoda; class Insecta; order Diptera; family Calliphoridae; genus Lucilia; species Lucilia cuprina. Next base: position 7,075,077 of record NC_060953.1, on the reverse strand, counting down.
TGTTTATTTTTATGGTCCCCACAACATAAAAATGTTTAACACACAGTCAAACACTGTGTAAAATGGTCCCACTTTTTTTCCAACATAAAATTGAAAAGAAAACACATTAATGTCATTATGACAATAGTTGATTTATACTTTTTATGACAAAATAAAAAACTATCTATTTATGAAACAGCAATTTTGTGTTTAATTTAAAAGACGGCCACACACACCACATAACACATTACTAATCATATTACCTTTAAGTAATAAAGAATTTTAATGGATTTTTAATAGTTAACTGTTAAAAAAGTTTGACACTCTCTTCCTTTTATATCCTCTTGTTAGTTTAAGTTAATGAATTTATAAATTTATTATTAAATTATCTTAATAAAAAGGAATTTTATGTTAAAAATCTTTTTCTCCTTGATAGAATGAACATGTGTTTGTTTTCCAAAAAAAGGGGTGTTTTTTCTTCTCTCAAGGATTAAATTTGGAAAAAACCCACTTGTCATTTTGAAATTTTTGCACACATGCTGCTAGCTCTAGTCAAACTTTATTTAAAATTAAATTTTCTTTTCACAAAATTTGACAATTGTAATCTTTTTGCCTGCAAAAAAAGAAAAAGGACATTGGTGGTTAAACTATATAAAAGTAAAGCTGAAGTGGTGGCTTTTTTCGTTTGCCTTTCCCCGGGGTAGTTATTTAAGGGATTTTGTGATGAATGACAACAAGGACATTTAGTTTAAATGAAAACAGTTTTTGTTTTCTTAGTTTTCTATTAAAGAAAATATTGCGATTTTGTTTGTTAAAATATTAAAGTAATAGAAAGAGGAATTGGGAAAAATTTAAGAGAAAATTTTAAAATATCTTATATGTTTTGAAAGCTTAAAACATAAGCTTTTAAATAAAAAAAATAATTTCTACATCTTTAAATCATTTGCCAAATTTTGATTTTTGGGGTAATTTTTATAATTTTTACATAAAATTTGTTTTAACCGAAAATGAGCTGAAATTTTTTTGTTATATAATAGTTTAGACCATAAGCTTTCATATAAAGCTTCAATCACTCTAAACGTTTAATATGCATTTTTGAAATCATCCGCTAAACTTCGTTTTAAGGAAAATTTCTGATTTCTGGGATATTTTTCAAAATTTTCACTTAAAATCAAATGCAAATAGAAGAAGTCTTGAAATTTTTTTTGGTATATGATAGCTTAGACCATAAGCTGTTATATAAAGCTCCAATCTCTTTAATCGTTTAATATATATTTTTGAAATCACTCGCCCAACTTCGTTTTAAGAAAAATGTCCGATTTCTTGGGTGTTTTTCATAATTTTCACCTAAAATCAATTACAAATAGAAAAAGTTCTCCAATTTCTTTTTAATATTAAAGTTTAGACCAAAAGCTTTTATGTAAAGCTTTAATCTCTTCAATCGTTTAATATATATTTTTGAAATCATCGGCCAAACTTTGTTTTAAGAAAAATATCAGATTTTCTTGAGTATTTTTTAATATTTTCATCTAAAATCAAATATAAATGGAAAAAGTTCTCCAATTTCTTTATAATATTAAATTTTAGACCATAAGCTTTTATATAAAGCTTCAATCTCTTCAATCGTTTAATATGTATTTTTGAAATCACTCGCCCAACTTCGTTTTAAGAAAAATTTCCGATTTCTGGGGTGTTTTTTTAGTATTTTCACCTAAAATCAATTGCAAATAGAAAAAGTTCTCCAATTTCTTTGTAATATAAAAGTTTAGACCATAAGCTTTTATATAAAGCTCCAATCTTTCTAATCGTATGATACGTATATTTTAAAATAATCCGTCAAACTTGGTTTTAAGAAAAATTCCCGATTTCTGGGGTATTTTTTAATATTTTTACCTAAAATCAAAAGCAAATGAAAAAAGTTATTAAATTTCTTTAGTATATGAAAGTTTAAGCCGTAAGCTTTTCTATAAAGCTTGAATCTCTCCAAGCAAAGGGTCGTCCTTAGACTTAATCCTGGTTGTCCTATCAAAATTAACTGAGCTTTGAGGGAGACGAACTCACGTCATTAAAAATTTCAACACTTGTAGATTATAGAAACGGCTTTGACCCACTCTGAATGGGGGCTTTACGAAAACGTGGTCCAATATGGCCCATTACCAAACTTTACCTATACGTAATATTTTTGAACCATTTCAACTCTCTACCTCTTTTCATTAGGAGCCTATCAACAGACAGACGTAGGGGCATGGTTAGATAGTTTCAGAATTGATATATACTTTTGTGGGTCTACGTGGGTCTAAAATCAATATACATAACCCCCACAGCATTTTTGATGATGAATATAAAAAGTAGTAAAAAAACTAAATGATTTCTTGTTTTTTAAGAAAAACTCCCTAAAAATATATTAATATTAAAAAATAACCATAAAATGTTTATTTTTTATAGTTTTTAATCACACTCCCAAAAAAAAACATTTCATTCTAATATTAATTCTTATCACTATGTAAAAAAATGTTTATGTTTATGTTTAAGTCATAAAAAGTTTTTTTTTTTCAAATGACCTTTTGAAAATCAATAAAGAAAAATATTTGATTTTATGAAACATTGAAAAGAAAAAAATGTTATTTATATAAAGTTGCAGGCGGCGGCTTGAGACTTTTATCAATCAGAATTCTATGTATTGACCACGATAAGAAAAAAAAACGATTTATAGGATTTTTATTATGAATTTATTTTTCATAAATTTTATTTCATATTTCCCCTTTAAAATTGTTATAAATTTAAATATTATAAAAATAACATAAGATAAGATTTGTTTTGTGTGTGTTTTTTTTTTTTTTTGTAGAAAGTATTGGCAACATTGTTTATTTTAATTACCAAAAACTGCCAAGAGTGATGGAATGTAATAGAAAAGCAAGAGAGGGAGAGATATTTAGTAAAGGACCTGGATTTTTATGTTTACAAGAATTTTTCTAAATTTTTTCTAAATTTTATTAATTTTTTTATTCAGTTTCTAACAAAACAATTATAACAAAGCTTTTTCTTAAAGCTTTTAAAATAAACTTTTCAAATATATTAGAATTTTAAGAAATTTTTATTTTTTTTTTCAAAAAAATTAAAGAATTTTTTAATTTAAAAAGGAATTTAGTTTTTTTTTTTGCATAAAATCTGTTATAAACAAAAAAGGCTAAGTTTTTCTTTTGTATACAATAGCTTATAACTTAAGCTTTCAGAATATATAAATTTTTTCCAAAACGCTTGATATGTTATAAAATAATTTCATTAAAAACTTTCAGCAATTTTAAGGTTAAAAAATTTTTAAAATTTTTGTTATTTTTTGCATAAATTGTGTTATAAACAAAAAAGGTTAAGTTTTTCTTTTGTAAACAATAGCTTATAACTTAAGCTTTCAAAATATGAAAAGTTTTTCCAATTCGCTTAATATATTATCTAGCAATTGCATTATAAACTTTAAGCAATTTTGAGGTTAAAAAAATTTAAAAATTTTTGTTATTTTTGGCATAAAATCTGTTATAAACAAAAAAGTCTAAGTTTTTCTTTTGTATACAAAAGCTTATAACTTAAGCTTTTAAACTATTAACATTTTTTTCAAATCGCTTGTTATGTTATAAAATAATTTCATTATAAACTTTTCGCCATTTTGGGGTTAAAAATTTTTTAAATATTTTGTTATTTTTGGCATAAAATCTGTTATAGACAAAAAAGTCTAAGTTTAGCTTTTGCATTTAACAGCTTATAACTTAAGCTTTTAAAATGTAACATTTTTATAAAATTTTCTTAATTTAAAATTTGTTTAAATTAAACCTAAAGTTGAAATTTTTCTTAATTATTATGCTCTACACTGTTTTTAAAAAAATATTTGTATTTTCCTTAAAAGCATTTATTGTTGTTGTTTGTATACTTTTTTGTTTTTGGGATAAAATAAATATCAATATTTATTTTAACAGAAATGAAATAGCAAAAAAAAACGAAAAATGAAAAACATTGATTTCCTTTTCATGGACTAGAAAAATGAACACATGAACATAAGTGGCCAGATATAGCAACGCACATATGCAGACTTTTTCTATACAAATATATGGGAAAAACTAAAAAATGCCATTAAAAGCCATTAACTTACAAAAAAAAAAATGAACAGACGGATCTAAACTATACAACATCAGCAGCACATGAACAAACAATAATAATAAAAACACTAGATAGAAAATTTATTTAGAAAAAAAAACTAAATAAATACTTGTAAAGGAAATAATATTTTAAAAAATTTTCAACATAATGAAGAAATATATTTCATTTAAGAAAAAAAAAAAACTTCTCCCCCCCATTAGGTGGTCTTTTCTAAATTAAATTTTTCCAAAACTAATTACTATTAATATGAAAATTCTTTTCCCTCCATCAAATGTCAATCATTTTACTTTGTTTTGTAAATATTTATTATAATCATATTTTCACTAATAAGTTTTGGTTCATACAGCTACATAGTTGTTTATGATAAAATAAACAAATAAATTTTATTTATTTCCTTAAAACAAACTTTATTACATTCATATAGTTTTTCCTTAAGAAAAATTATAAAATAAAATATCTATAGACAATAATTTGCTACAAATGATGCTAATGATAATGATGTTATCATTAAATTAATGTTATTGTTGATTAACATATAATGTGTGAAATTTCTTAATATTATAAATTAATTAAATCAATAAATTGCGATTTCCTTTTTGCAGAGATTACTCGGTCGACCACCCATGGTTTTTGTAATAAAATAAATTTGGAAATTTTAAACAAGTTCAAAATCTAATATAAAACAACTTTGTTGCAAAAACATATATGAAAAAGGCCAATGTTATAGAGATTTATTTAAAAGCTTAAAGAAAAAAGCTTTTTTTTTTACAAAAAAAAGATAATGTCATTGAAATTTTGTAGTCGAGTACTAAAAACCAACTTAAATTTGAATATAATAAAAACTGGAAAAAATTGAAAAAGAGCTTTATATGAAAGCTCTTAGAAATAGGCTTTCAAACACAGCAAATTTTAACAAAATCGGAGAAAAAGTATTTTAATTTATTTAAAATATTACATAAAACAACTTTATATAGAAAATTTATAGGCAATAGTCAATAAAGGGCACAGTTTTAAAGTTGGTAAGGAAAGCTTAAAGAAACAGTTTAAAAATAAAGCTTGAAATTTAAAAATAAGTATTTTTTTAATTCCAACTAAACTTTAAACAGAACTGAACCATAAAATATGACATGAAACAACTTTATATAGAAAATTTGTGTGCAAAAACAAAAAAAGAGCAAAGTTTAAAAGCTGTATATGATAGTTCATAGAAAGAGCTTTTAAATAAAGCTACTTTTTTGAAATTGTATTCAACTTTAACTTTAAATAGAACTAAACTTCAAAATATTGAGGGGAAAAGCTTTTGTACGCAAAATGTGTGAGCAAAAGAGGAAATAAGGCAAAGTTTTATAGTTGTATAGAAAAGCTTAAAGGAACAGCTTTTAAATAAAGTTACTTTCATTAAAATTGAAGAATATGTTTTATAAAAAAATCAATCTAAACTTTGAATAGAACTAAACTTAAAAATAATGAGTAGACAAATTTGTATGCAAAATTTGTGAGCAGAAAATAAAAAAACGGAAAAGCTTTAAAACTATATACGAAAGTTCGTAGGTACAGCTTTTAAATAAAGCTATTTTCGTTGAGATTGAAGTATATGTTTTCAAAAAAATCAAACTAAACTTTAAATAGAACTGTGATTCGAAATATTAAGTAAAAGATGAAAAAGAGCAAAGCTTTAAAGCTTTTAAGAACAGCTTTTAAATAAATACACTTTCATTTAAATTAAAAAATATCTATTTCTTTTAAGCCAATTTAAACTTTGCATACATTGTATGAGAAATTTGTGGACAAAAAAAGAAAAATGACAAAGCTTTAAAGCTTATAGGAACAGCTTTTACATAAAGCTATTATCATTGAAATTTAAAAATATGTATTGTTTAAAAAGCAACATCAACTTTGAATAGAACTGAAATTCCAAATATTGAGTTTAACAATTTTGTGTTGAAAATTTGTGGGCAGAAGATGAAAAATGACAAAGCTTTAAAGCTTTATAAGAAAGCTAAAAGGAACAGATTTTAAATAAATCCACTATTATAGAAATTGAGAAATATGTATTTTGTGAAAACTATGAATCTAAACTTTGTACACAAAATTTATGGCAAAACATGTAAATCGACAAAGCTCTTAAGCTGTATATAAAAGTTTATATAAAAAAGCTTTTACATTCCGAAAGTTTTATTCAAATTTAACAAATCCCCCATATGTTTGTCTTAATTAACATATTCATTTGTTTTCCTAGTCGTCTTAGCGGATGTTTCCTTTTTGCCTTTTATTTTTAAAAATTAACATTTAATAAAACCTTTAGCTAGTAACTAGTGGGTTTTTTCTTTATATCCATTTTAAATTATTATTACTCTATAGATTTCTGTTTGTTTTTTTTTTTTTGCCATGATAGACATGTGTCATTTTTTGTGTTGGTTTAAGGGACAAACAACATAAGTTATTATTGTATTGTCTAGATACTAGACTTAACATATTTCAAACACATGTGTTTCTTAGCAGTTTTAGCTTAACATGCAACTGGAAATTTTATTAGAATTACAAATTATTTTTCTTTTTAACACGCGTGGTCTTTAACAAGGAAGTTTTTTTATAGGGATTCTACGATATATAATTAAAAAACTAAAAGAAATTTACATAAATAAGGAAGAAAAAAAGGTAGAAATGTAAGTTTTTTTTCTTATAGGAAAACAGGGGAAGTAATAGGGCAAAGGAGGGGAAAGGAAGTTAAAATTTTGATAGAAGTTGAGAAACAGATTAAGCAAAAAGTTAGAAAGTTAATTTTACAAAATTTATACTAAAAAAAATTTAAATTTAAAGTTGTTTTTTTTTTGTAAAAAACTTAAGTTTTTATTAAAATATGAAAACTTTTTCTTTATGATTTTATAGTTGACAACAAAAGCTTTATTTTAAAACCAATTTTGATAAAATCGCTTTATAAGTTTCTTTTTAATATTACAATAAAGTTTAGACATTTTATTCCAGTATTAAGATTAGGATTTAAAAAAGCTTTTAGTTCAAAACTTTAGTTTTTTTTTTTTAATATGAAACTTTTTCTTTGTGATTTTATAGTTGACAACAAAAGCTTTCATACAAAACCAATTTGGATAAAATTGCTTGATAAATTTCTCTTTAATATTGCAACAAAGTTGTTCGAGTGTTAATATTAGAGTTTAAAAAAGCTTTTGGTTCAAAACTTAAGTTTTTATTAAAAAATTGAAACTTTTTCTTTACTTTTTTATAGTTAACAACAAAAGCTTTCATTTAAAACCAATTTTGATGAAATTGCTTTATAAGTTTCTTTTTAAAATTGCCACAAAGTTGTGGTATGTTGTTTGAGTGTTAAGATTAAAGTTAGAAAAAGCTTTTGGTTCAAAATTTAAGTTTTTATTAAAAAATTTAAACTTTTTCTTTACTATTTTATAGTTAACAACAAAAGCTTTCATTTAAAACCAATTTTGATAAAGCTCTTGGTTCAAAACATTAGTTTTTTATTAAAATGTGAAACTTCTACTTTATGATTTTATAGTTGACAACAAAAGTTTTTATATAAGATCATTATCATTAAAAAAGCTTTATTAGATAATTTCTAATCTGCCACTGAAGTGAACAGTTTTTAGTCTAGATTAAAATTCAATAATTAAGAGTTTTTAGTTCAAAACTCTAGTTTTTATTAAAAATTGGAAACTTTTTCTTTACTATTTCAAAGTTTACAGGAAGAGCTTTCATATAAAACCATTTTTATTAAAAACGCTTTATAAGTTTCTGTTTTATATTGCTACCAAATTGATATATGTTGTTCGAGTGTTAAGATGGAAGTCTAAAAAAGTTTTTAGTTCAAAACTTTAGTTTTTCTTAAAATTTAAAAACTTTTTCTTTACAATGTTATAGTTGACAACAAAAGCTTTTATTTAAAATCTATTTGAATAAAATCGCTTCTTTCTAATCTGTCACTGAATTGAAGAGATTTTAGTCTAGACTTAAATTCAATAATTAGGAGCTTTTTTAGTTCAAAACTTTAGTTTTTATTAAAAAATGGAAAACATTTTCTTCAATATTTTAAAGCTTACAACAAAAGCTTTCATCTAAAACAAATTTTTATAAAATCATTTAATATTTCTTAAAAAAAAAAACACCCTGACTTTGTGACTTTAAAATGTTTAACATTTAAGACATGTTAAGGTTGTCTGTCCGTCTGTCTGTCTTAACATTATTATTACAATAAAATTATTTTAAAAGCTTAATAGTAATTTGTTGCTTCATTTTTATTTAATGTTTATGTTTTTAGTCGTGTTGTTGTTTTTTTACGATTGTTTTTAATATTATTAACAACTAACATGTCACTTTAACAAGCCAAGTGAGAAAAAGTATAAAATAAAAAAGCAATAAAAAACACGCTTGTAAAAAAAGTGTGTATTTTTAGGAGTTGTACTAAAAAAGTACTTAAAATTTTGCAAAATTTTTCTTTTAAAAGGCCTAAAAAATGACTAAAGTAGTAAAAAAAAGTAATTATTTGTCTGCTAAAGTTTTAATGCACAGTAATGAAAAGAGCACAAGGAAAATTTTAGAAAATTTTTTAAAAATTTTAAAAATAAACATATATTTTTTTTTAAACAAATGTGTTACTTTTTTTATTTAAAAACAAGTTCATTGATTTTTAGTACAATTATGTAGTATGTACGAAATTGTTTGTGTAATAAAATAACAACTAAACCAAAAACAACTTAAAACTAACACAACTAGAACTCAAAAACTTCTGTACTATTACTACTCATGTACTTCCCTTTTAAACAACTCTGTATGTAAAATGTTTAAAATTACTGTGTGTACAGTAAATAAACTATGAACTGGAAACAAAAAAAAAAAAACTCTACTCTATAAATATTTCCTCACTATGACCTGATGCTGTGTTCTTTTTTCTCGTTTGCCTTCTTCATTGGCAGATATCTTGTGATGTGCCTGGAAGCTAAAAATCATATGAAAACAACAACTAAAATGCATACAAAACACATGCTGCTATATTAAAATAACAACATTATTTTGTTGTTGGTTTTTTTACAAATCACAAAATTACATACTATAACAAAAAAAATATATATGCATGTTCAGTTAATGTATAAAGTCTTATTTGCCGTCATGTGGCTGTTGAAAAGTACTAACTACTAGCCAAGGAATTATAGGGTAAGGGAAAGAGTTTTATAACTAAAGTCCAGCCTTTAGATTGATTTAAAACTGGACTCTGTAGAACAGTCAGTTCTGTTCTAGTTCTGTTCTTGTTCTGTTCTAGTTCTGTTCTAGTTCTGTTCTAGTTCTGTTCTAGTTCTGTTCTTGTTCTAGTTCTGTTCTAGTTATGTTCTAGTTCTGTTCTAGTTCTGTTCTAGTTCTGTTCTAGTTCTGTTCTAGTTCTGTTCTAGTTCTGTTCTAGTTCTGTTCTAGTTCTGTTCTAGTTCTGTTCTAGTTCTGTTCTAGTTCTGTTCTAGTTCTGTTCTAGTTCTGTTCTAGTTCTGTTCTAGTTCTGTTCTAGTTCTGCTCTAGTTCTGTTCTAGTTCTGTTCTGGTTTAGTTCTAATTCTGTTCTAGTTCTGTTCCATAATCAGTTTATAATCAGTCTATATAGTAAAATGAAGAGCTTAGTTATTTGTTTCCCTTAACCAATATTTTATGCGTTTTTCCTACAACTAAGGAATTTTATTACAAAGAAAATGTATATAAAACAGATAGAACGATAAAGAATCAAAGAAAAAAATGCAACAGTTAAAAGTATCTTTCAAGAAAATTATAGACATTTTGATTTGCTGTTAAAACGCCCCTTTTTTTGCCCTGTGTTTCCCTTAAAAATATATTTTGTTTAGCTCTAATACATAGTTTTTTTGGTTTTATTACATTTAACCATAATTCTAATGTTATTTTAAATACTTGTTTTTTCTATATTAAAACCCCACCTTTATAAGGTAGAGAGGGTTTTGTAGTCGATAGACAGATAAACATTAATATTTCATACACATATTTTTATTAACAAGTGTCAACACGTTTAACTTAAATCGGTTTTACAAAATAAATATTAATGTTTTTAACCATAAAAGTAATAAGTTTTTTTTTTTTGAAATTTAATATTTACAAAAAAATATTTAATTAAAAATTCAAAGCATAGTTTTGTAAGTTTAAGCAATTGCTTTATATTTTAGGTGAAAGAAAATTTTTGTTTTTAAATCAAACAAAAATTAAACTTATTTTTTTAGATTTCTAGGAATTTGGTAAAATAACTGATTTTTCAATAACAACGGCGCCATTTGACCGTTTTAATTGGTCTATAAATTATGACAAATATGTTTAAAATTAAATCCCAAAAACCCTCTAGTTATTTGAAAGGTTTTTTAACATAAATTTAATTTATTTTTAAAATTAAAAATATTTATAAAAATATATTTATTTTTTCTTTTAAATTCTTACCATTTTTTCCATTTTTTTATTATTGCTGTATAATTTTATTATTTTTAATTATAGTGATTGTTGTTGTTATTATTCCCAAGCTATTTTACTCCATTAAATATTTGCAAATTTCAATCATATAAAAAAAGAGCTGTAAAGATAAAAATTATAAAAAAAATTCAAGATTAAAATAAATATTTGCACAATAAAAACATAAACAATATAAAACAGAAAATTAAATTAATTAATATTTAATCTAGGAAAAGGAAATAAATATTTAAATTTAATTTAAAAAATAAATTCCGTAAGGAAATATTGAATATCAGATTATTATTTTTAGTTCAGTTGTAATTTAGCCGCAATTCAGTTGTAGTTCAGTTGTTGATCAGTTGTAGTTCAGTTGTTCTAGTTCTGTTCTAGTTATGTTCTAGTTATGTTCTAGTTCTGTTCTAGCTCTCTTCTAGTTCTGTTCTAGTTATATTCTAGTTATATTCTAGTTCTGTTCTAGTTCTGTTCTAGTTCTAGTTCTGTTCTAGTTCTGTTCTAGTTCTGTTTTAGTTCTGTTCAAGTTCTGTTCTAGTTCTGTTCTAGTTCTGTTCTAGTTCTGTTCTAGTTCTGTTCTAGTTCTAGTTCTGTTCTAGTTCTGTTCTAGTTCTGTTCTAGTTCTGTTCTAGTTCTGTTCTAGTTCTGTTCTAGTTCTGTTCTAGCTCTCTTCTAGTTCTGTTCTAGTTATATTCTAGTTCTGTTCTAGTTCTAGTTCTGTTCTAGTTCTGTTCTAGTTCTGTTCTAGTTCTGTTCTAGTTCTGTTCTAGTTCTGTTCTAGTTCTGTTCTAGTTCTGTTCTGCTCTAGTTCTGTTCTGTTCTACTTCTGTTCTAGTTCAGTTCCACTTCAAACAACTTCGAATAACTATTAACACTACCCAGTTGTGGATGGTCCAATCATGCTTTATAAAACTGTATGCTTTGTCTATTTTCCATACAACAACAACCACAGCAACCATATAGAGCTGTTAACATTTAGGCAAATGATGTAAATAAAGTTAAAGTATTTTTTGTTGTTTCTATATTACATTGTTTACATTTGTTTGCGAGAAAAAAATTCTAGATCCAACATGGCGTTTTAGTGAAAGAAATTTAACTTGTTACGGGTGAGAAAAGATTACCTGCTAAATTAAATTAAACAGATTTTCTTGAGTAATTCCTAATAAAGGAAATTAATTTATTAAATACTTAATTACTTGGTGTTGAAAGAAAAGGGCAAGATTTTAGTTTATAATTAAATAGTTGGGAGTATTAATAATGTAAATAAATGGGGAGAATTAAAATCAAAATTGAACGTTTTACAATTTTTTTTTTCAATTTCTAACAAAAAAATTGCTTAATTTCGGGACATTTTCTAAATACAACTATTAATTAAATGTTCTTTTTCCTTTAACATAATTAAATAAATAGCCTTATTTCTCTTAAATGAAAAAACAACAACAATAAATACTATATGTTCTTCTCCTTATTTAATTACTTTTCCAGTCAATAAATCATTCTTAGTTCAAAAACATAGCAAAAGAAAAAAATGTGGCAGGACATTAATTATCAACAGCCAACAAAAAAAAAATCTGGCAGCTTCAATCTCTTATACTCTCTTTTGAACAAAAGCTAAATAACGGTTAATCATAGTTTTTTTTTTGTTTTGTCCTATCGTTCTCCTCTCTACCCTTATTACACTTCTCTAGTCTCTTTAAATGAAGCTATAGTTTTTTCTATAAATTAGTCAATGCAGGCATGGAAAACGTAGTAGTTTAGTACTTTTTTTACATTAGCTAGTCCAGTCTATAGTCTAGTCTATAGTCCAGCCTGAACTCTAATCTATAGTCTAGTCTATAGGCTAGTCTAGTCCATAGTCTAGTCTATAGTCTATTCTGTAGTCTAGTCTATAGTCTAGTCTGTAGTATAGTCTGTAGGCTAGTCTATAGTCTAGTTTATAGTCTAGTATATAGCCTAGTCTATAGTCTAGTCCATAGCCTGGTCTATAGTCTAATTTATAGTCTATTCTATAGTCTAGTCTATAGTCTAGTATATAGTCTAGTCTACAGTATAATCTATAATCCAGTCCATAGCCTAGTCTATAGTATACACTATAGTCTAGTCTATAGTCTAGTCTATAGTCTAGTCTATAGTCTAGTCTATAGTCTAGTCTATAGTCTAGTCCATAGTCTAGTCTATAGTCTAGTCTATAGTCTAGTCTATAGTCTAGTCTATAGTCTAGTCTATAGTCTAGTCTATTGTCTAGTCTATAGTCTAGTCTATAGTCTAGTCTATAGTCTAGTCTATAGTCTAGTCTATAGTCTAGTCTATAGTCTAGTCTTTCCATTTCTGAGTCTATAGTCTAGTCTATAGTCTAGTCTATAGTCTAGTTTATAGTTTAGTCTATAGTCTAGTCTAGTCTATAGTCTAGTCTATAGTCTAGTCTATAGTCTAGTCTATAATCTAGTCTATAGTCTAGTCTATAGTCCAGTCTATAGTCTAGTCTATAGTCTAGTCTATAGTCTAGTGTATAGAATAGTCTATAGTCTGGTCTATAGTCTAGTCTATAGTCTAGTCTATAATCTAACATATAATCTAGATGGTCTAGTTAGTCCAGTTAGTAAATTTTCAAAAAGTTGACTTTCCATTTCTGAGTCATGTAAATGTAAAAGGAAATGAGGAAAACAAATCATGTTGGTGGTTTGAGTGGGTGGTTTAAATTGTTTACATTACTCTCCTTCACTCTGTCTCTGTAAACTCTCGCTCTAACGGTTTAATTTAACCCTAAGAAATAAAAAAAGCTCTTAGAAGAGGGTTAAAAAGAGTAAGAAGGTGTCAATGTTAGTCAAACTTAACTAATAAAGAGATAAGAAATAAACAACAATAAAAACAAAGAAATATAACTGTTTGTTGTTGTTATAGTATTTCTTTTGATTTCTTGTTGTTGGCGTTATATTCATAATGATTTTTTTGTTTTGTTTTATTTTGCTGCTGCTGTTGTTGTATTTAAGTATTTAAAGGCGGCATTTTTACTTTTGATTTATTTCTTTATGTGTATAGTGTTGTTGTTACTGTTGTTGTTGTTTTATTTTCTTCTATCATTTCAATTTTATAGACCGTGTAACGTTCGTTTTACGCTGTTAGAATTTAATAAAAAAAAACAAGTACAAATACTAAAGAAATTATGTAGTTATATGTGGGGGTAGTAATGAAAAAAATATTATTTATGACAATAACACTCACTCACACATACAAAAAATGAAAACATGTAGTTAAATATACAACAGATAGTAAATGCAATACAATATTTTTTTAATTTGCGATTAATTAAAAAACAAAAAACAACAAAAATCTTAATAATAAATTTGCTTAAAAAAAGTGGAAGAAAGGAAGAAAAAAGGAAGGAAAAAGGAAGAAAGAATTAAATTTCTAAAAATAAAACATACAGATTTTTATATAATTTTCTTTGCTAAATTGTGACTGAAAGGAATAATTAATCTAGCAGCTAGATTCTAGCTGAATTTAGCTGAATAGAGTTAATATTACAACTATTTCATTAAAAGTTTATTTTAGTGGAAATTTTTTAAGTTTTCTTTTATTCAGCTAGCTGAATAAGACTTTATTTTTAAAATTTATAAGAAAAATTAGTTTAAAATATAACATAGCTTAATGAAGTCATATTCAGCTAGCTGAATATGCCTTAAGTTAGGAAATTTATAAGGAAAATTGGTTTAAATTGTAAAAAAGCTTAATAATGTCAATTCAGCTAGCTGAATTAGTTTAAAAAGCTTTATAAACCAAGAGAGAGCTTTAAAATTATATTTTAAGAAATTTCTTTTAATTCAGCTGGTTGAATTAGGTGAAATTTACAAAATCTCTATGAATATTGACGAATTTATAAAGAAAATTTGTTTAAATTGTAAAATAAGGTTTATAACATCAATTCAGCTAGCTGAATTAGTTTAAAAGCTTTATATATCAAGAAAATTAGCTTTAAATTTATATTTTAAGAATTTTCTTTTAATTAAGCTAGCTGAATTAAGTGAAAATTTCAAAGTCTCTAAAAATATTGACAAATTTATAAAGAAAATTGGTTTAAATTGTAAAAAAAAACATAATTATGTCAATTCAGCTAGCTGAATTAGTTTAAAAGCTTTATAAAGCAAGACAGAGCTTTAAATTTATATTTAAAGAAATTTCTTTTAATTCAGCTAGCTGAATTAGTTGAAAATTACAAAATCTCTATGAATATTGACTCATTTATAAAGAAAATTGGTTTAAATTGTAAAAAAAAAACATAATTATGTCAATTCAGCTAGCTGAATTAGTTTAAAAGCTTTATAAAGCAAGAGAGAGCTTTAAATTTATATTTAAAGAAATTTCTTTTAATTCAGCTAGCTGAATTTTATAAGATAGTTTAATTTAAATGATAATTGTAGCAATTTTCTTTAATTCAGCTAACTGAGCAGAAGAGTTATAATGTTTTTTTTTTAAAGTTTAAATTAACTACTTTCTACACGTTATAAATCATAAGGTAATCTTTCTATTCAAAACTTTAAAGAGACAATTGAAAGCTTAAAAGTGTCATAATGCAAATAAACAATTGAACAATAACAATAAATTATAGATTTGTAAGCCAAACTTTAAAAACATTTCACTTTTATAAAAGTCTTTTTTTAGATTTAGTTAAATTAACTGTTTGTTTAAACTTTTAATAATAAAGAAAGATACATCTATCTAAAAATGATGTATGTTTCAAATACACATTAATATTAATTAAAACACCACATGTGTTAAATCATAATTCCCTGAATTATTACTTTAAACTTAAAAAAACCCCCCTCCCTCTTACGGCTTTTCAATGTTTAGATGTTCCCCCTTTTTCAAAACAATAAATTGTCAACCTTTTTTCTTTAATCATCTAAAATTAATGAGTTTATTTTCAAAAAATACCTTTTTTTTGTTAAGTTTTGAATAAAACAAAATTTGTTTTTCCTAAAAAAAAAAACAAAAAAATTCAAAGAATTTCAAACACCCTAGCAGACAGAAAAAGAAACAAACCTTTTTTTTAGTTGCTACAAACAAATAATTTATATCTTGTCTACTAAAATATTTCTTTTTTCAAAATTTGTCTCTTTTTTTTATAAACAACAACCTGTTTAAACTCTTGTTTTGTTGTTGTTGTTGACAGCAAATAATATTAAGTCAACCCGTAATGTTAAGAGAGAGGGAGAGAGAGAGGGAAAGGGGAGCAAAACACAAAAATTATAAAATAAATATTTTAACAAACATAAATGACTAATTAAGCACCCGCAGATGGTTTTCAAATTAATTTACACATAATTTATGGCTTTTTGTTGTTTAAACAGGCACTACAACAACAGCAGCAACAACAACAACAAAGTCAATACTTTTCAAGCAATAAATAACCAAAAATTGACAAAATTCTTAAGAAATCAAAAGTTAAACATTTTAAATGTTAAATTTTAACAAGTTTTTGCATTAAAAATTTCAGTTGAAAATTTTCTTAAAAAAAATCATTTTCAACTAAATTCAGCTAGCTGAATAGTAATAAAAATAATTTAACATAATTCAGCTGAGGGAATATGAGTGAAAAGACTTAGAACAGAACTAGAACAGAACTAAAATACAGCTAACTGTATAAGAGAAAATAATAGCTTTTTTTCAGTTTAAACAACATTAATTGTTAAGGTTACGAAAATTAGCTTAATTCAGCTAGCTGAATTGCTATGTAATTCAATTCAGCTAGCTGAATAAGAGCAAAAAGAACTATTTTACAGTTTAAAAAAGTTTTCTACATAAAATTTAGCAATTTAACTCAATTCAGCTAGCTGAATAAGAGTAAAAACACTTACTTTACAGTTTAAACTAATTTACTTGTTAAAATTCTAAAAATTACCTCAATTCAGCTAGCTGAATTTGAAATAAAAGAAGAAAAACTAAATTTTAACAGTTTTGTAATGTTGTTATTGTATTTTAAACCAATTCAGCAAGCTGAATTGCTTACATCTAATTCGTTTTAAGAAAATTTAAAATTTTAGCTTAATTCAGCTGAATATGGCGAAAATAAGAAATATGTTGTGAAATTTATTGTTTTAAAGTTTAAAAAGTATTAATTATTTTGGTTAAAAATATTTGGCAGCAAGAAAAAAAACAAATATGTTTTATTTATGAGTTTTTGACAACATGAAAATTTATTGTTTCCTTGCAAACTTATTTCCCTTATCAACCTCCTCCTTCTTTACCCCCTCCTCTACTCAATCTCCATAATTCCCTTTTTTTCTTCTTAAAACACACAACAAATGAATATTGCAAAATCAACACAAATCAAACTTGCATGTTGTTCCTTGATTTTCCCAAAAAAAAGAATTATAAAAAAACCAGCTCGAGAACAACAAACAACAATATTGAGGCAACAACAACAAACAACAACAAAAAAATTAAAAACATTATAAAACATTTTTGTATACATGATCAAGGCATTATTGCCTGCCGCCACGTTTAAAAAACAAACAGAAATTAATTATGTTTCGATACTCTCGACGTCTACGTTTTGCGTAGTGTTTATACAATATTGGAAACAACAAAAAAACAATAATGTTTGATTTTGTAACACCTAGGACTTGAAAAACCCTCTAAATGTCAAAAACTTATACTTTTTCTTAAGCATCAACTAAGAAACTGAAGATTTTAGTTAACGCCGTCAATTTAGTCTTAAATGTATATTTTCTTAATAAAACATCTTGTGTGTGTTTGTTTAAGTATCTTTAAAATACTCATTGTATCTTATAGGTTGGTATTTTCTTGCTTCGTCTTCTTTTTTTTAACAATAATATTTGTTTTTTTTAAACGTTGTGTGCTGTTCTGTTCATTCTGTTCTTCTCGCTATAGGGTGTTGCTTTGGTTGCAGCAGCAGCAACAATATGTTTTTTTTCGATTTTTTTCACTCTTAAATAAATGTTCCTTGTTAAGCAACAACAGCAGCACCAACACCAGCCATAAACGGCATATTTCAACAGCAATCAGTTAGACATACAGTTCAACAAGATGTGGAACAACAACAACATTAACTTTATAGATATATATCTTTTAATTTACGTTCTTATTTCATATGAAATGTAATATAACACAGCGAGAGGCAAAACAGGCAAACACACCAACCAGAACTATGAAAACACCAACTAGCAACCAGCAACTAACAGAAGATCGACCGACCATCAGCTAAAAGTTAAATTTTTTAAAATGGTATAAGGAAAAAGCAACAAATATAACAGAAAATGCACAACTTGAGTTAATATTTTGGTAACAGTGGAGAGCATTTATATAGAACTATTATGAAATTAGTGGAACTATAACAGAACTAGAACAGAACTCAAACAGAACTAGAACAGAACTAGAACAGAACTAGAACAGAACTAGAACAGAACTAGAACTGAACAGAACTGAACAGAACTGAACAGAACAGAACTGAACAGAACTGAACAGAACTGAACAGAACTGAACAGAACTGAACAGAACTGAACAGAACGGAACAGAACAGAACTGAACAGAACTGAACAGAACTGAACAGAACTGAACAGAACTGAACAGAACTGAACAGAACTGAACAGAACTGAATAGAACTGAACAGAACTGAACAGAACTGAACAGAACTGAACAGAACTGAACAGAACTGAACAGAACTGAACAGAACTGAACAGAACTGAACAGAACTGAACAGAACTGAACAGAACAGAACAGAACTAAACAGAACTGAACAGAACTGAACAGAACTGAACAGAACAGAACTGAACAGAACTGAACAGAACTGAACAGAACTGAACAGAACTGAACAGAACTGAACAGAACTGAACAGAACTGAACTGAACAGAACTGATCAAAACTGAACAGAACTACAAAAGTACTACAACAGAACTACAACAAAACTAGAATAGAACTAAAACAGAACTACAACAGAACTATAACAGAACTATAACGGAGTTTAACAGAACTATAACGGAACTATAACAGAACTATAACGGAACTATAACAGAACTAGAACAGAACTAGAACAGAACTAGAACAGAACTGAACAGAACTAGAACAGAACTAGAACAGAACTAGAACAGAACTAGAACAGAACTAGAACAGAACTAGAACAGAACTAGAACAGAACTAGAACAGAACTAGAACAGAACTAGAACAGAACTAGAACAGAACTAGAACAGAACTAGAACAGAACTAGAACAGAACTAGAACAGGACTAGAACAGAACTAGAACAGAACTAGAACTGAACTAGAATTAGAACAGAACTAGAAGCTGGAAGAAAGCCAATTTTTCAGAGATTAAAAAATTTTTTTTTTGAAAAAATTTCATTAAAAATATTTCTTAAAATCCAATTTGTTTTTAAATTTTCGCTTTTATTTTGATACAAGTTTTATTTGTTTATTATCCAAAAAATTAGTGTTAAAACACATTTTAAATCATAGTTTGTTATTTGTTTTCTATTATTTAAAATTTATTTTGTTAAGTTCGTTTCTTTTGTTAAGAACCAATTGTTTTTTTTTTTGTTAATATATTCCAAAAAACCAGTTTATGTTTTTCCCTTTAAGTTAAGGTTTTAGTATTTTTATCTTAACTGCTTGTTTAAAAGTATTTTTTAAGCCTTGTTCTGCTGCATGTGTCTGTTTTTAAACACATGATAACGAGCCATGTTTAACTACTACGTTTAAACATAATTTTTTTTGTGGTAATTTTTTAACGTTTTTCAAAACACACTTTTATGAATTTTGATTAATTTTTTTCGATGTTTGGTTTTATGTTTTCTTAAAGAAATATAGCTTGTTTAAACATTGAGAAATTAAAAGAAATAAGACGAAGAAAAAAACCTTATTGTAATTCATCAATCATCACCAGGGATCTCCTAAGCAGTTATAAATGATTTATTTTTGGGCGTTTTTTTGAAACGAAAATTCTTTTGGTTGTTTTAAGAAAACCAAAAAAAAATCAAGTAGCCATGTTTATGTTTAAGAACAAATATTAAAAAAACATTAAGGAAAAATCACATTAAAAATTTTCTCTTTAACTATTTGATTTGTCAAACCGTTAAATAAATATTTTGCTAGAAATTTATCTCTCAAAATGTAAAAGAGCTGCCTATTTTATTACGGCTCATTTGTTATAAGTTAAAAAGAAATCATAATTCAAAAAAAATGTTTTTAGTAATTAGCTGTTTATCTTTACATACGAACAACAAAAAAAAAAAAAAAACGCAAAACTTAAAAGTAAATATCTACAAATCATTAATTGTCAGTGGGTTTTTTAAGTTATATTTATTTATCTAAGAAAAATCTTTTATTTTTAACAGGGCTTTAGTGATCAAATGAATAATTTGTTAAAATTATTAATGGTTATTTATAGAAATTTAATTTTTTTTGTTATAAAAATTTGTTTGTTTTTATTACCAAATAACCGTGTTAATGGTTTTGAGTTGTTTTAAATAATGACACTCAACACATAAACAAATAAATAAGTAAAGCTTAAAAAAGTTAACTGCAAAAGCAAAACATTACACTGAATTTAAAAATTAAGGTTTATCAAAAGTTTATAAAACAAAATTTCATATTTATTTGTATAAATTATTCCTAAACTTAACTTTAAGTTAAATTCATTGTAAAAACTTTATCTGCTTTAGTTTTAGTACTGTTCTAGTTCTGTTCTAGTTCTGATCTAGTTCTGTTCTAGTTTATTTCTAGTTCAGTTCAGTTCTAGTTCAGTTCTAGTTCTGTTCTAGTTCGGTTCAAGTTCTGTTCTAGTTTTGTTCTAGTTTTGTTCTAGTTTTGTTCTAGTTTTGTTCTAGTTTTGTTCTAGTTTTGTTCTAGTTTTGTTCTAGTTTTGTTCTAGTTCTGTTCTAGTTCTGTTCTAGTTCTGTTCTAGTTCTGTTCTAGTTCTGTTCTAGTTCTGTTCTAGTTCTGCTCTAGTTCTGTTCTAGTTCTGTTCTAGTTCTGTTCTAGTTCTATTCTACTTCTGTTCTAGTTCTGTTCAACTTCTTTTCTAGTTCTCTTATAGTTCTGTTCCAGTTCTTTCTAGTTCTCTTCTCGATCTTTATCAGTTCTAGTTAAGCTTGTTAAAGTTGATCACTTTAAGCTTGATTTCATTTTTATCTACAATTCAACTCATTTTTATTCCTTCTTTCCTTTATTAAAAAAAGTATCAATTTACATGCAAATTCTTTATTATTGTTAACGTTTGACTTTTTAAGTTTAAATGTTTGCGATTCCTTTAATTTTTGATATTTTGAACACATGCTGCTTTTGGAAAAAAAACAAAAAAAAATCAACTTTTCAAAATTGCAGTCAAGCGAAAAAAAGAGAAAAAATATAAAAAAAAACCATGATGCTGAACAAAAGAGAAACCATTATATATAAAAACATATGAATTAAAGGAGTGTTATGTTGTGTATTAGTTAAAACAAGTTGAAAATTAGTTTACAATTTGAGTTAAATGCAGATTTCTTTGTAGCCTTAAAGTAAGTTCAAGACAGCTAAGCATTCGCTACAGCGTCTAAGCAAAAGAGAGTTGTATGCTTTTTACATTTACATAAAATATATGATTTAGACTCTAAATATTAGAGAAATGTTTATTATATTAATATATATTAACTTTTTAAGATTTTATTGTTAAGAAACATTTTATTCTTTTAATTTCATGTTATTGTTATTCCTTGCAGGTTTTGTTGAGTTTTATTTTTTCATTGTTTTTATCTTAGTTTTTCTGACTCCCGCTGTTTTCTGGGGTTTCTCTTGTATTTCTTAAATTTTGTCCTGCTTTTAATTTTAATGTCATGTTGGAGTTGTTGTTTTTTTTCTCTATGCGTCTCTGTATGTCTCAAATTCCTTTATTACTAACAGGTGATCTGTGTTTATACCTGGTTTGCGTAGACCTTTTTTTTTGAAAAAGGTTTCTTTTTTTAAGTGTTTATGTTACTTGACTTTTTTTTCGCTCTTTCTCTCTTTTCATATCTTAACTTTAAGATCTGTTTTGTGTCTGTGAAATCAAACCATAAATTAAATTTATACAAAAAAAAAGATTTTTTTATCTTTAACAAACCCAACACTTTTGAAATAAAAGGTGACAATACGCCTTTTTACAATTAATTTTTATAGATTTTTTTAAAACCATATATTTTTTTGAAAATAATTTTTATAGAAATTTTTTATTTGTGAAATGAAAATATTTATTTTAAAAATTTGTATATTTTTTAATGTTTTGGTAAATTTTAATTGATTTTCGTGGAATTGTTAAATAAATAGCAAATTATATTTGTTGTTTTAAAGTCTCACTTTATTTGGAATATTTAGTTTAGTTTGTTTTTGTTAATATTTATTTAACAACAAATTGTTTTAACAGCTTTAAAATCCATTAAATTTTATATTTTTATTGTAAATTTTTGACATTTTGGCATAAAATTTAAATAAATATTAAAATCTATTTGGAAATTAATTCAAAACTGATGGCGTGAGTTAAACAAAAACTCTCTTCATTTATTTTCTAAAAGAAACATTTCAAAATAGCTTCAAATTAGAGGCGAAATTTAAGATAAACCTTTAGCAACATTGTTGCGAAACAAAACTATTAAAATATCAGCAATTCTCTCTAGAAACCTAACTCCAAGGGAAAAAGTTTAAACCAGCAGTATTATCTCGGCTAAAGTTTTAGCAACATTGTTGCAAAGAATCAAAATTGGTTTTGTAATGTAAACCACTCTTTGTCCATCCTTGAAAATACACTTCAAAATAGAAACGAAATCAGAGCAAAAGTTTAAGCAACATTGTTGCGAAACGAAAAAGTCTTTTCGCTAATTTAGCCTCTAAAACATGGTGTCAAAAAAAAAAACGTTTAAAGCCAAAAATTAATTCAAAACTGATGGCTTGAGTTAAACAAAAACTCTCTTCATTTATTTTCTAAAAGAAACATTTCAAAATAGCTTCAAATTAGAGGCGAAATTTAAGCTAAACCTTTAGCAACATTGTTGCGAAACAAAACTATTCAAATATCAGCAATTCTCTCTAGAAACCTAACTCCAAGGGAAAAAGTTTAAACCAGCAGTATTATCTCAGCTATAGTTTTAGCAACATTGTTGCAAAGAATCAAAATTGGTTTTGTAATGTAAACCACTCTTTGTCCATCCTTGAAAATACACTTCAAAATAGATTAAAAATAGAAACGAAATCAGAGCAAAAGTTTAAGCAACATTGTTGCGAAACGAAAAAGTATTTTCGCTAATTTGGCTTCTAAAACATGGTGTCAAAGAAAAAACGTTTAAAGTCAAGTCGTTAGTTAGGCTACAGCTTAAGCAACAATGTTGCCATGAGTACAATAAAGCACGAATTGTAAACAACTCTTCTCAATTATTTCTCCAGAAGAAAGACTAAACTCTTTAAAGCTAAAATGTTCATGAAATGTAAACAACACTTTTCATTTGCCTTCCAGAAGAAAGTTTTTGAAATAATTTAAAATTAAAGATTCAATTAAGGCAACAGTTCTAGCAACATTTTTGCCAATCATAAAAGTAAACTTAAAACATAAAAATGCTGTAATTATACTCCTGAAACATGACATGTCAAGAAAAGTTTAAAAGAAAAGCTATAGAAAGCACTAGCTTTCTATAGCTTTGTTGCAAAATTGTTGCAAAACACAAAAGTAAGATGAACATGAAAGAAATAATGTACAAAATCACTACTGAATTAATTCACTGAATCAATTACAGTGAAAATGTTGCTTAAGCATAGCATAATTGCAAGTTGCGAAGCTTGGCAGCTTTAGCAACTTTGTTGCCAAGAGAAAAATTGAGCTTAGAGTGTTTACAATTTCCCTATAACGTAGTCAATAACTGAATTAATCACTGGGAAAAGTTTGCTTGAGGAAATTTGCAGCAAAATTATATGTTGCGACCCTTGGAAGCTGTATCAACATTGTAGCGAATGCAAAACTCTGCTTGAAATATAAACAACTCCAGATTTCTCAGCGTATGGATGAATTAATCACAAAGAATGAGCTACTAAAGTGAATTTTTATAGAAAATGTTTAGTTTCGAGCTGTTGTAGATCTAGCAACATTGTTGCCAAGAGTTAATCAAGGCTTAAAATGTAAACAACTTCCTTTTTATAACAATGTTTATAAACTAAACATTTTGAAATGGGTGCTAAAAAAATTTGGTTTCAAATCTTTACAGATCTAGCAACATTGTTGCAAAGAGTATATCAACGCCTTAAATGCAAAATTATATGTTGCGATACTTGAAAGCCTTAGCAACATTGTTGCGAATGCAAAATTCAGCTCAAAATATAAACAACTCTAGATTTCTCAGCCTAATGATGTGCTAAAGTGAATTTTTATAGAAAATTTTTGTTTCGAGTTCTTGTAAATCTAGCCAAGAGTTAATTAAGACTTAAAATGTAAACAACCTTTACATATCTAGCAACATTGTTGCAAAGAGTAAATCAAAGCCTTAAATGTTTAAAAATTTATTTTTTAAGGTATTAATCGTTTTGAAAAGGATTCTTTTTATAAACAAAAACCTTTCTATATTTGTATTTGTTAAAGCAAAATTTCGGTTAAATAAACAATAACTTTGGAATAAAAACTAATAAAAGCAAATCAAAAAATAACTAAATTCTATTGATAACAAAAAAAAAATTTACTACAAACACGTTTAATAGGAAAGTAATCATAAATTTATATATATAGATATATTTACCACCAACTTAAAACAAACGGTAGGTAGAGTTGACAGTTAGGGAATCAAAAACACAGAATTGATAGAGAAATTATTGAACAAAAAAATGTGTTTGTACAAATGTCAAAAGATAAGAAAATATTTTGTTTTATAGATAGACGACTACTACAGATTCTTTATATTTGAAAAAAAAACGTTTGTTAAAAAAGAACATTAAAGAAGTAATGAATTTTTTTATATTTTGGTGAAAAAAACATTACATTTACTTTTTTGTCAAAAGATTTAGGTTAATTTGATATGAAATGTTGTGTGTGTTTTGAAAAAAAAAAGACACAACAAATTTAATTGAAAAAAAAGAAACCAAAATCCCGACAAATTAAATTTTTGTTTTATTTATAAGACAACTAGACAACAATGTTTAAATGAATTACTAAACAAAATAATTTAATTAAAGTTTAAAAGTTTTTGCACAAAATGTTGCTAAACAAATGACTAATGGGCTCTTTTACTCTACTTTAACAGAGTAGTAGTAAAAGCGTAGTTTCAACATTTTAAGTTTGTTTCTTGATCTTAGCTACAATGTTGCTCTACAAAATTTTCTATAAACATGCTCTTGCAACATTTTTGTTTGTTCAACAATGTTTAAATGAATAACATAACAAAGTAATTTAATTAAAGTTGAAAGTTTTTTTTTTCGCAGAACGCTATATTGTCTCTGCAACAATGTTGCTAAACAAAAGACTAAAAAGACAGAGTAGTGGTAAAACCGCAATTACAACATTTTAAGTTTATTTTTTCAGCATTCTCTTGCAACATTTTTCATCTTGACAAATTAAATTTTTGTTTTATTTATAAAACAACTACATCAACAACAATGTTTAAATGAATAACTAAACAAAGTAATTCAATTAAATTTTAAAGGTTTTTGAGCAGAAAGCTATTTTGTCTTTGCAACAATGTTGCTAAACAAATGTCTAATACGATCTTTTACACTACTTTGCCAGAGTAGTAGTAAAACCGTAATTTCAACATTTTAAGTTAGTTTTTTGATCTTAGCAACAATGTTGCCTTAATAAAACTCTATATAAACATTCTCTTGCAACATTTTTCTTCCCAGTAATTTGTTTAATAATGATAAATTAAATTAAGTTTAAACTAAAATATGTATGGTTTTAAAGAGACCATAAAAACTGTAATAAACTTACTGAAGAAAAATTGTAAAATAGCTCAAGTTTACTAAATCTTAGTTTAACTAGCTTAAATTAAGTTTAAGCCAAAATGTTAACAGTTTGGAAGAGTGTATGAAAAGTGAAACAAAATTGATTATGAAAATTTTGTAAAACTGCTCAAGTTTACTTAACCGAGTTTAGTTAAACCAGCAAAAGTAAAGATTAAGCAAAAATATGAACAGTTTTTAAAAAATCAACAAAAATAAAATACAATTGATGTAGACATAATGGGAAAATGTTCAAGTTTACCTAAACCGAGTTTAGTTAAACTAGCTTCAGTCAAGATTAAGAAAAAATATGAACTGATTTTGATAGATCGCGAAAAGAGTAATAAACTCGATGTAGAAAGGTTTTAAAACTTGTCACTTTTATTAAAACTTAGTTTAGTTAAACGAGCTAAAGTTAAGTTTAAGCAAAACTTTGAACAGTTTTCAATAGAGTATTTAAATACTAATAAAACTCAAATAAAAAAGTTTTAAAATTTGTTATGTTTACTAAAACCTAGTTTAGTTAAACTAGCTAAAGTTAAGTTTAATATAAAATATGAACAGTTTTTAATAGAATATGAAAATACTAATAAAATTCATATAAAAAAGTTGAAAATTTTCTTAAGTTTACATAAACCAAGTTTAGTTAAACTATGTAAAGTTAAGATTAAGCTTAAACATGAATAGATTTGGAAAGAGTAAGAAAATCTAAACAAAATTGGCGAAAAAAATTTTGAAAATAAGACAAGTTTACAAAAAACCTAGTTTAGTTAAACTTGCTAAAGTAAGGATTAAGCTAAAGTATGAACAGTTTTGAATAGAATGAGACATCTGGAAACAATTTTAAAGATAACAACTTGTTAAGCTTACAAAACTCTAGTTTAATTTAAGTTTAAACTAATTTTAATGTTTTTTCGCCATTAATTTTCAATAATGTCATTGTTTTTGGAATTAAAGTTTTTTTCTAATTCATGTTTTTTTTCACTTTAATGTAGGCGTTTTAGAAAATATCGATGTTTGTTATAAAATTTATGTTATTTTTAACTAAAATATAAAATTTTTGCATAAATAAGCAATTATTTTAATTACAACTCTCTCGCCATTACCAAAAAAAATCAATACATCTTTTCCAAAAATAAACTTTATGCTAGAAACTTGATCTATTTTAAACACAAATATGTAAATAAATTTAAATTTTATAATAAAATTAGTTTTAAACATATTTTATAGAAAATTTATTTTATGATTATTTGTCTTTTTTTTGTTTTCAACCAAAAAAACAAAACAAAATTGTTTAAGAAAAAACCTGTTAAAGCCACAAAAACTTTAAAAACTATTTAACAACATGTCTAAACAAGAAAAAGGTGTCACGTTACGCATAATTTATGGGAGCAGCAAATAAAGCTAAAATAATCTAAAAAAATACTAAAAGTTTTTGAGTTTAATTTTTCAGTCTCTTTTTAGTCCACTCTTTCTTACACAAGCTACAAGAGTAACCCTTTTTATTACTTTTCTAAAACATAAAACATGTAATTAAAACCTTGTTGTTGTTGTTCTATAATTTCTTATAATTTATAGATCAAAAATCTATAAAAGAGAGTCTCAACATATGTTATGTATCTTAGAATTATGATAATGATCTTAGAAGTAACAAGATCTTTAAACAAGATAAATTATAGAAACAACATTTGTTTTAGAAAAAATCCAAATGACAATTTTCTTTTCTCCTAACAAGAGACATAAATATTGTCTATGTGACAAACATGTGGTTAAGAAAATTATTCAGGTAGAGAGAAGGAAAGATCTACTTGGAGTTTCCAATAGACAGTTTTTAAAAGAAATTAACAAATTAAAAGTTTTTCTTAAAAATTTTCCAAATATTATAAAAAAAATCTTAATGACAAAAATTTAAAATAAAATTTTCTGCAGTTCTAAGTAGAATTTATACTTTTTTGCTATCTTATTCTTTTAAATCTTCTGTCAAGAATGTTTCTGCCAAAAATCAGACAAATCGGTTTATAAATATTGGAGTTATAAACAAAAAAGCACAAATACCTTTTAAATTATGCTTTTTTTGCAGAAAATTCTCAATGTTGCTTTATCCACAAGCTTGCTCTCTATCTAGAGAGTAATATTTTGCTCAATAACTCTCATTTCTATTAACAAGACTCTGTTCAGCATCTGTCTGCCAAAAATCAGTGAAATCGCTTTAAAAATGTTGAAGTTATCAACAAAATAGCAGAAATACCTTAATAATTTAGGTCATTTTACAAATATCTCCATTTAAAAGCTAGATATTAACATGTGGAGTATTGTTTATTAAAATTTTTCAATATTTCTATATAAAACACTTTAAGAAGAATTTTTCTATGAAAAAATCAAGAAAATCGCTTTAAAAATATCAGAGTTATAAACGTAAAAGCAATGAGAGTCCTTTTTGTGGAACACACTTCAATTTGAATTTAAAAATCATCTGATTAATCTTTTCTTGAGTAAGCTGAGGTGGGGAACAGTTTTTGAAGATAATTTATGAAGATTAGTGAGAAAAATTATCTTAAGTTTAGCAAAACTTAGTTTTCTTGAACTTGCTTAAATGAAGTTTAATCTAAAATATGAATGGTTTCTAATAGAGCAAGAAAAATTAAGCAATATTAATAAAGAAATAGTAGGAAAATTGTTTAGTTTAACAAAACTAAGTTTAGTTAAACTTACTTTTTTCAAGTTTAAGGTAAAATATTAATTGTTTCCAATAGAACAAGAAAAATGAAGCAATATTAATAAAGAAATATTAGGAAATTTGTTAAGTTTAATAAAAATAAGTTTAGTTAAACTTGCTACTTAAACCAAGTTAACTTAAACCTGCTTAATGTAAGTTTAAGCTAAAAAATGAACAGTTTCTTATAAAGCCAGAAAATTTAAGTAAAATTAATGAAAACAGATTTAAAAACTACTCAAGTTTAACAAAACCTAGTTTACTTAAACTTGCTTAATGTAAGTTTAAGCTAAAAAAAGAACGGTTTTGTGTAAAGCAGAGAAATTGAAACAAAATTCATGGAAAAAGGTGAAAAATTTTGTAAAGTTTAGCAAAACCAAGTTTAGTTAAACTTGCTAATAACTAAAAAGAAATTTTTTAAAAAATTTTGAAAAAAGTTATTAATTAAAATTTTTTTTAACTTACCTTTTCTTAGTTTTGCTTTTTTTAAAAAGTTAATCCATTTATATGTGTAAATCCCAGTATTTTGTGTGTGTTTTTCTTTAAGTTTAAAAAAAATAATCCAATTTTGTTTTGCTTTGAAAATTTCTTTCTTGATGTTTGGTAAGAAATTTCAAATATTTTTCTTTAATTTTCGATTTTTCTTTTTCTTTAAGATTTTGGCACTTGCTTAGTATAAAACATTCTTAAGATATTTGTTTAAGTTGAAAAGTGAAAAACAAATCTAAGAAGCAGTAGTTTTAATAGAAAATTTGTTGATTTTTAGAAAACTTATTTTTTCTTTAAGAAAAAAAATTATTACAAATTTTATTATAATTTCTATTAATTTTTTAAACAAATTGGTTTGTTTTATGATTTTTAAAGGTTTTTAACATAAAACTTGTTTTCGTTTTTATTTTTTATTTTGTTTGGTTTTTGCTATGTATTACTCCACCATTATTTCTGTGTGTGTGTTTGTGGAGGAGACAAAAATCGTGTCACACTTTTTTTATTGTGGGTTTTGTTTTCAGAAAAAAGCCACCACCAAAACTGTCGTGTATTATTAGAAATCAAAAAAAGGAACTATTTGTTTTAACTAAAATTTTGTTTTTTTTTTTTGCAAATTTTTTTCTTGTTTATAAATCACATTTTGTTTGGCTTTTGTTACAATTCATAAAACACAAAAGTAAATTTTTTTTTTAAGAGTAAAAAGTAAGTTTTTTTTTTTGTTGAAATTTTCTTCTTTTTTTAAACGTTCATAGTTGTTAAAAAACGTTTTCTAGACATTGCCGTTAAACACCACCAGGCGACACGATCGCTCGTTTAAAACTAAACTAAATTATAGTGCCGTGTTTAATTTTCATATTGAAAATAAAAAAAATTACTCTCTTTCTCTCTCTCTCTCTCGGAAAAGATTTTTTTGTGTATAAACTCCCAGAGCATAAATAGCTAGCTAGCACCACACCACCATATTAAAAACACTACCACCTTAACATACCCATTAATCTGAAGAAGACAAAACAACAACAACATCAAAAACCTGATATACAAAATAAAAGCAATGAATTTTTGTTGGTATCTTAAAATTACAAATATAACAACTTACATAGATACACACACAGGAGCACAAGAGGAAAACACACACAGATACTCTTACACAAACACTCTTTCATACACGCAACCCATTTACGCTCTAATGGGGTGGGTTGTTGTTGTTGTTATTGTTATTGGAAAAAAAAGCATGTGTTTTGTGTTGCTTGTTTAAATTAAACTACTACAGATTTATTACAAAAACAATAACAAACAAAAGGAAACCAAAAAAAAGAGTATAAACTCTCAAAATTCTAATAAAACCAAGAGCATGCAAAACAGACTTTTTAGCTCTCTCTCTCTCTCTCTCTCTCTCTCTCAAAAAACATTCACTCTTTGTTTGTAAAACCGAAATTTCTCTAGCATGCTATAAATTTTGTTATAAAACTAACAACATACCTTTTGTTTTTAAACGTTTTGTTGCAATGTTTATCCAAAGATCACCTGCAAAAATATGAAAGAGAATATAATAATTAATCATATTTCAAAAATCTTGATAAGATTTGAAAACCTAAAAAGGTTTTCTAAACCATTAAAGGAAAAGAAGGTTTCAAATTTGCCCGTTTAAAATCTCTATCTCTTAAATCTTGGCTCTAAAATTACCTAAACCTTAAGCAATAAAATGAAAAATATGAAATTTAATATGCTCCTTTAATAAATAAACCTAAACCACGAAAAAACTAAGTTAAACTCGGTTTAACTAAACTCGGTTTAACTAAACTCGCTTAAAACGAGTTTAAGGGAAAATAATTAACTACTACTTTTGCCGATTCTCTACTACTTTTGCCTACTCTACTCTTTTGCCGATGACAGCAATATCTGCCATTCCTATTCATTCAAATATAGGCCGAGCCCTCTAGAGATTGGGGCAATGAGGCGCAATATGAATGAATCGCTTAATCACGACTTGATAAAAATCTCTGAATGGGGTCGTGTAAACAGAGTCGATTTTAACGCCCGCAAGACTCAATGTTGTTTTTTAACACATAAACTTATGGCAGATAACTCTTGATGTTCTGAGCATGAAAATACAGTCCGATGTCCGATGGACTAAAAACATTATCCAACTGTCGAAAGAAGCATTGAAGTGTCTTGGTTTTTTGAAACGGTGTAAGACATACTTCACTCCATCTGATCTTCTCACTATTTACACCACTTATATCCAACCGAAAATCGAATACAACTCCCATGTAATGGAATGTGTTCCTCTGAAATTAGGGTACTCGTTCCCGATACCCATATATTTTTACGTAGCCCACGGCTGTCTTCAAGAACACACCCATTTGTGGTCGATTGGCCAGTGGACCGCACAATACATTACAGGGAAAATTCATTCTTCAGCTGCACTGTTCGTATGTGGAACAAACTTTCTGCAGATGTTAAAAGGTTTAAATCAAATGTCCACAAACACTACTCCCTCTATCCTCCCTCCTAGTTTCAGCACAATGCACTGCATAAGTAGGGGTCATCCCCTGAGTGCTGGTCCAAGATAAAAAACTTTTGTTACCTAAAGTTTAAACTAACAATTAAAACTTAAGTTTAAACAACAAATAAGGCAGAGATATCAAAATTTATATAAGATTTCTTATTCACTTGAAAAATATAAACCTAAACCACGAAAAAACTCGAGTTTAAGGGAAAATAACTAAAAATTCTTAATAATCAAGAAATTCTAAGTAGTAATCAAATAAGTTTTGCTAACTAAAGCTTAAACTGAAGTTTAAAGAACAAAAACAAACTGAATGAAAGTGAAATTTATTATTCCCTTAAAAATATGAAACTAAACTCTCAAAAAACTTAGTAAAACTCAGTTCAACATAACTAGATTTTTAGGGCTATATCAGGTTATAGACCGTATTAGATTGTTAGAAAGCTTTAACTGAATACTCTCCCAGAGGTAAGGTTTACATTATATGGCTACCAGACCACTCGGGAGCAGTTGTCAATGAAAGGGTGAATGTAATAGCTTTAAAGGGGGGGAGCTCGATGTAGTTAACCTGACAAACGCAAAACCATTTGACGCAACAAAAGCTGAATTAAAAATATAGATGACAGAATCCCATAAGGCCTCTTGGAATAATGAAACGGTGGGTAGAACCACAAAGATTCTATGGGGTGACCCTGATGAGAGCAAGACGAGAAATCTCCTCAAAATGAGCAAGTATGATGGTACGTATTCTGAGTGGACACACAGGATTACGTGCACATCTATACAAAATTGGACGTACGGATTCAGACGAATGTAGAGCATATGGAGAGGACAGTGAAACTTTGGAGCACTTTCTTTGCCACTGTCAGGCATTTGGAAGTTAGATCCAAGTATCTTGGAAATTATGTTATTCCGCAAATAACATTCTTAACCAACATTGATTGGAAGATTCTTAGGAATTATGTCCAGGAAACTGAGTTCCTGAACATGGAAAATTAATACATTCAGTGAACAATTTTTTTCAGGAATTGGAGCGCACAACAGGCCCAATAGTGGCCTAGTTGTATTTCTTCGGATTTGATGTAGTATACATCCTCCTATCAACCTAACCTAAACTAGGTTTTTGGAAATAACAAGTTTGACGTAACTAAAGTTTATTTAAACAGGGTTTAGACAGAGTTTAAGCTGAAAAAAATAATGTTTTTTATAGTAAAACTTAAAAAAAAACTTGTTTAGATAAGAAAAAAGTAATAAAATTAAACTTAGTTTATTTAACTACATAGTTAGCTAAACTTTATTAACTAAAGTTTAAGAGTTAAAATTGTTAGAAATATTAAGTTTTTTTGACAATTTCTTACAAAATTTATTAATGTTTGGGGTTAAACTTCCGTTTTTATCGTTAACTCTCACTCTTGTCAAAACTAATAAGACCCGGTATCTGTTACAATTAAATTATTTAGTTGGGAGAAAAAAAATGGTAAACTAAACAAGCGCCTAGTTTTCAGTTTTGTGTGTATGTGTTAGTTGTTGTTTGCTGGATGTTACATTTTCATCCATTGTTTAGTTCATTAGCGCAATGCCGCACGATTTCATAGTTTTTACTAAATCTAAACAAAAAAGAAGAAAAAAAAATACAACTAAATACATGAAGCAGCAAATAGTAGCAGCAACAACAACAACAACAACACCAACAACAACTACTACAACAACGAGTTAAACAATGCATGTTGCATATAAACATTTTTCTACAGTATGTAAGTTTTCATTTAACAAAGTAAAATAGACAAATTTTTTTTTCGTTTGTCTTTCAATTGTTTGCTCCGTTTAAAGGGAGCTAAAGCTGCTCTAAGACAACACGTGTGGAGGAAGCTATAAGAACAACAACAACAACAAAAAGAACATACATGATCTATCTATCTGTATAAATAAACTGCAAAAGAGTAAAAGTTAAAACTCAAGGAGTTGTGGCAGCACCCTGTTGAGTTTTATAGGATTTGGAAATTTGTTTTTTATTCTTAAAGTTGAAAAATCCGAAAACTTTAATGAAGTGTAATGAACCTGAAATATTCGTTTAAGGAATATACAATTTATATAAAGAAAAGAGTTTGAAAGACAAGAGAGCAAAAACAGAGTTAAATGAGAGTTGAGCAAAAAAGAGTTAAATGAGCAAATTTTTATGCTTAAAACAAGCCTAGTAAGAGCTCTCTTTCAAGCCTGTTTTTGAGAGTGTTTGTGTGTGAAAATAGTGTGTGTGTGGAGAGAGGACCTTACTCGTTGGCTACCTGTCTATGTATGTGTGTGTTTGTTGCATTGCTTAACAAGCCTTGTTTAGCCAACCTTAGCCAGGCGGTTATTATCTGGTAACAACGTGTTACGAATTACTTTTAACAAGACCCTTAAAAAGATAAAAACCTCTAGACAAGAAAAATATGTTGAAATAACAACAACAATAAAAACAAAACGGACTTCAGAAAAAAAACATAAACAAAACAAAAATAACAATAAAAATAAAAACAAATGTTCAATGCATAAAAAACTGGTATCGAGTTAAGAATATATTTTTTTTAAC
The DNA here is from genome assembly GCF_022045245.1 of Lucilia cuprina. NCBI lineage: Eukaryota > Metazoa > Arthropoda > Insecta > Diptera > Calliphoridae > Lucilia > Lucilia cuprina. Next base: position 7,041,265 of record NC_060953.1, on the reverse strand, counting down.
ATCAGAGCATGAAACCAGTAGAAGTTGTTAAGAAATTAAGGCTTCAGACTAACTAGGCAAGTAACTGCTTAAGATTTTTTTCAACATCATTAGCATGGATATTTTCTCTCTCTGCCTCTCTCTCTCTCTCTCTCTTTAATTTTACAAAATTGTTTAAATTTTGGGCGGACGTGTGCGCAAAAATCATTAACATTTTAACAATCAAATAAAATTAAAAGTGAAACTCTTTACAAAATAGTTTAATTTAAAAGTTTAAAGCAAAATTTTGCGATCAGCTTTAAGTTCGAATGGCAAAAAGTCTTAAACCCTCCAAAAACTTAGTTAAACGGAGTTTACTTAAACTTGCTTTTCGAGAGTTTAAGAAAAATAAAGACCCGCTTTCAAAACTTCAGGAAATTTAAAAGCGTTTGCACATAATTTTCTTTAACTAAAGTTTAAGTTAACCTAGTTTAATTAAGTTTAAAATTAAGAAAGTTTAAACTTAAGAAAATTTTCTTTAAATTTTTATTGATTTTGTTGATGATCATTAAACTGAAAACTTTCTTAAGTCTTAAACTTTAAAAAAAACCTAATTAAACGGAGTTTTGTTTTATTCAAGTTTAAGGAAAATTAAGTGGAAATTATAAGAACTAAAGGAATTCAAAATGGTTTGAGTGTAATTTTGACTAACTAAAGATTAACTAAGCTTTGTTTAATTGAGTTTTATACTGGTTTACAAGCAAGAAAAGTAATTCTAATTAAAACTCTTTAAAATTTCCTTAAAATTAGGAAAATATTTAGAAAATATAAACTTGCAGGTTTAAAACCAAATCTCCACTAACTGGAGCTTAACAAAGCTTAGTTTAAATGAGTTTCAAGTTGGTTTAATTAATTTTTATAGTTTAACCTACAGTTTGAGTCTAAATGTCCTTTAGTTTAAAGAAAAATATTGAAGCAATGTTAAACTTTAAGAAAATTGCTATTAATCTGAAGACAATTTAAACTTTCTTTAAATCAGGTTTTAAACAAATTTCACGAAATTCTCATTTTGTAGTAAGGAAATTTTCAAAATCTGTTTTATTATGGTATGATCTCAAAAAAAGGGGGAAAATATAACAAAATCTTAACTGGAGTTTAATTAAACTCGATTAAATTGAGTTTAAGTAAATTTTTTTGGTTAAACCGAGGCTTTGCAAGTTTAAGACACATAAATGAAATTTAAAGCTAAATTATTGAATACATAAATAAAGTCAAAGAAAATTTTATAAAAAAACTGAAGAGAATTTCTAAATAAAGTTTAGCTAAACTTGGTTATTGACAGTTTAAGTGATAAAAAGGGGGGAAATATAAAAAATCTTTACTTGAATTTAATTAAATTTGATTAAATTGATTTGAAGTAAAAATGTTTGCAAAAGATATTAAAAAAAAATTAAAGTATAAGTTTAAGCTGAATTGCAAAAAAGCATAGATAAAGTCAAAGAAGATTTAAAATCTTCTTAAAATAATACATTTAAAGTAAAGCAGAAATAGTGGCAGTTAACTAAGGTTTAGTTAAACCCAGGTTTTGCAAGTTTAAGGTACATAAATGAAAGTTTAAGCTAAATAATTGAAAAGCATAGTAAAGTCAAAGGCAGTTTTAAAAAGATATTAAAACAATACGTTTAAAGTAAAGTAAAAATCGTGGAAGTTAACTAAGATTTAGTTAAACCAAGTTTTTGCAAGTTTAAGGTACATAAATGAAAGTTTAAGCTAAATTGTAGAAAGGCATAGATAAAGTGAAAGAAGATTTTAACAAGATATTTAAACAATACATTTAAAGTAAAGTAAAAATCGTGGCAGTTAACTAAGGTTTAGTTAAACCCAGATTTTGCAAGTTTAAGGCACATAAATGTAAGTTTAAGCTAAATTGTAGAAAAGCATAGATAAAGACTAAGAAGATTTAAAAAATATTTAAACAATACATTTAAAGTAAAGTAAAATTCGTGTCAGTTAACTAAGGTTTAGTTAAACCAAGTTTTTGCAATTTTTTATTTTACAAAAATATAGATAAAGCCAAAGAAAATTTTAAAAAAGGTGAAGAGAATTTTTAACTAAAGTTTAGTTAAACTTAGTTATTGAAAGTTTAAGCGATAAAAAGGGGAAAATAAAAGAAACAAAGTTCATTTCAGTGATAAAACATAGAGTTTAAGCAAAATAATTGAAAAATTGTTAGATAAAATTAATGGACTTTTATTAAAAACATATAAATTTCTATTAATTTAAGATTATTTATACTTAAAAAGTTCCAACAAATTTGCTTGCATTTTATAAAGCGAACATTACCTTTAAATTCTTCTTTTTCTTTGTCATTTTGACCGTTAAACAATTAATATCTAATCTTCTAGTAATTTATCTTAATAAAGCAATTTCCCACTTGTGTTTAGAGAAAAACCTCGAGAAAAGGGATATTACTGCGGGTTGCCATCATAATTTATGATGGTGATAAATGTTCTTTTTCGAAAATTTTTTAATTTGTTTAAATTTAATTTTAAAAGAATTTTTAAATTGTTTTGAACAGAAAAACAAACGCACACACATACACATACACACAGAGACAATTAAATAGACAACAAAACTTTTAAATGAACTTTTAAAAATGTAAATGTTTTGTTATTGTATTTTTGAAAATAGAACTAAACTAGACGAAAAGATTTAAATATTTCAACGTTTTTTCAAAATGTTTCATATTGTTGTTGTTGTTGTTGCTGTTGTTTATTTGTTCAAGGTTCACAATTGACACCCCGAGTAGAGAACACCCAGTATCATTTAATGCGCTGAACTCTATCTCCCTGTTACCAAAAGCAACCAACTAACCCATCATCTTCATCGTCATCATCATCATCAGTTGGTAGGTTGGTTGCATGGGCATTAAACATTTAACATATTGCTTGTATACAAATTTATACCCCAGGTTATAGTATTGATTCCTTATATACTCGTAAATATGTTGTTCACTCTATAGCTTTGTGCAGTTTTTTTTTTTTTTTTGTACAGGGCATGTTTAATTTCTTGTTTTATTTTCCTCGTTTATGTTCTGTTCTGTTTTTTTTTTTTTGTTGGTGGCAAAGGAATGAGTTTTAGCTGTTGTGCTTCATTTGAAGAGCCACAATAATAAGCAGCAGCAGCAGGGTGCTGCCATAAATTACGCACGTTTTATAACAAGCAACCCGTAAACTGAGGCAATGTTGTTGTGTATAGAATCCAGAACTCTTCTCTAGTCAGTCAGCATTAATACGTGCGTAATGCATTTTTGTATGTTTTAGTAGTTGTAGTATGAAAAAATATATATTTTTTTAGTTCTTATACGAATTTGTTTGTATGCAACTCACATAATTTGTTGAATTTCAATTGAATTGTGTGGAGATTTAGATTGAAAGTGACCAGGTAAATAAAATCAGTTTTAAGGTGAAACTATGGCAAGTTATCTGTTCATATATAATGTAAATCTTTAAAAAGAATAAACAATGAAAGAAACTTAAAAAAACTTAGTTAACTGGAGTTTAGTTAATCTCGTTTAAGGAAAGTTTAGCGTGAAATATTTCTAGTTAAGGTAACACTAATACAATTTGTTTTCTAAATAAGAAAACCCAAAGCGATGAAGAAAATGCTCGAGAAATTTACTGTCCTCTCCACTGTGTTCTATAATCGTCTGAATACACATGCTAATTTTGTATAGACTAGTCTGTAGACACGTCTATAGTCTAGTGTAGAGTCTCGTTTATAGTCTAGCCTATAGTCTAGTCTAGAGTCTAGTCTACAGTCCAATCTGCAGTCTAGTCTATAGTCTAGTCAATAGTCTAGTCTATAGTCTGGTCGATAGTCTATAGTCTAGTCTATAGTCTGGTCGATAGTCTATAGTCTATAGTCTAGTCTATAGTCTAGTCTATAGTCTAGTCTATAGTCTAGTCTAAAGTCTAGTCTATAGTCTAGTCTATAGTCTAGTCTATAGTCTAGTGTCTAGTCTATAGTCTAGTCTATAGTCTAGTCTATAGTCTAGTCTATAGTCTAGTCTATAGTCTAGTCTATAGTCTAGTCTATAGTCTAGTCTATAGTCTAGTCTATAGTCTAGTCTATAGTCTAGTCTATAGTCTAGTCTATAGTCTAGTCTATAGTCTAGTCTATAGTCTAGTCTATAGTCTAGTCTATAGTCTAGTCTATAGTCTAGTCTATATAGTCTATAGTCTAGTCTATAGTCTAGTCTATAGTCTAGTCTATAGTCTAGTCTATAGTCTAGTCTATAGTCTAGTCTATAGTCTAGTCTATAGTCTAGTCTATAGTCTAGTCTATAGTCTAGTCTATAGTCTAGTCTATAGTCTAGTCTATAGTCTAGTCTATAGTCTAGTCTATAGTCTAGTCTATAGTCTAGTCTATAGTCTAGTCTATAGTCTAGTCTATAGTCTAGTCTATAGTCTAGTCTATAGTCTAGTCTATAGTCTAGTCTATAGTCTAGTCTATAGTCTAGTCTATAGTCTAGTCTATAGTCTAGTCTATAGTCTAGTCTATAGTCTAGTCTATAGTCTAGTCTATAGTCTAGTCTATAGTCTAGTCTTAGTCTATAGTCTAGTCTATAGTTTAGTCTATAGTCTATAGTCTAGTCTATAGTCTAGTCTATAGTCTAGTCTATAGTCTAGTCTATAGTCTAGTCTATAGTCTAGTCTATAGTCTAGTCTATAGTCTAGTCTATAGTCTAGTCTATAGTCTAGTCTATAGTCTAGTCTATAGTCTAGTCTATAGTCTAGTCTATAGTCTAGTCTATAGTCTAGTCTATAGTCTAGTCTATAGTCTAGTCTATAGTCTAGTCTATAGTCTAGTCTATAGTCTAGTCTATAGTCTAGTCTATAGTCTAGTCTATAGTCTAGTCTATAGTCTAGTCTATAGTCTAGTCTATAGTCTAGTCTATAGTCTAGTCTATAGTCTAGTCTATAGTCTAGTCTATAGTCTAGTCTATAGTCTAGTCTATAGTCTAGTCTATAGTCTAGTCTATAGTCTAGTCTATAGTCTAGTCTATAGTCTAGTCTATAGTCTAGTCTATAGTCTAGTCTATAGTCTAGTCTATAGTCTAGTCTATAGTCTAGTCTATAGTCTAGTCTATAGTCTAGTCTATAGTCTAGTCTATAGTCTAGTCTATAGTCTAGTCTATAGTCTAGTCTATAGTCTAGTCTATAGTCTAGTCTATAGTCTAGTCTATAGTCTAGTCTATAGTCTAGTAGTCTATAGTCTAGTCTATAGTCTAGTCTATAGTCTAGTCTATAGTCTAGTCTATAGTCTAGTCTATAGTCTAGTCTATAGTCTAGTCTATAGTCTAGTCTATAGTCTAGTCTATAGTCTATAGTCTAGTCTATAGTCTAGTCTATAGTCTAGTCTATAGTCTAGTCTATAGTCTAGTCTATAGTCTAGTCTATAGTCTAGTCTATAGTCTAGTCTATAGTCTAGTCTATAGTCTAGTCTATAGTCTAGTCTATAGTCTAGTCTATAGTCTAGTCTATAGTCTAGTCTATAGTCTAGTCTATAGTCTAGTCTATAGTCTAGTCTATAGTCTAGTCTATAGTCTAGTCTATAGTCTAGTCTATAGTCTAGTCTATAGTCTAGTCTATAGTCTAGTCTATAGTCTAGTCTATAGTCTAGTCTATAGTCTAGTCTATAGTCTAGTCTATAGTCTAGTCTATAGTCTAGTCTATAGTCTAGTCTATAGTCTAGTCTATAGTCTAGTCTATAGTCTAGTCTATAGTCTAGTCTATAGTCTAGTCTATAGTCTAGTCTATAGTCTAGTCTATAGTCTAGTCTATAGTCTAGTCTATAGTCTAGTCTATAGTCTAGTCTATAGTCTAGTCTATAGTCTAGTCTATAGTCTAGTCTATAGTAGTCTATAGTCTAGTCTATAGTCTAGTCTATAGTCTAGTCTATAGTCTAGTCTATAGTCTAGTCTATAGTCTAGTCTATAGTCTAGTCTATAGTCTAGTCTATAGTCTAGTCTATAGTTAGTCTATAGTCTAGTCTATAGTCTAGTCTATAGTCTAGTCTATAGTCTAGTCTATAGTCTAGTCTATAGTCTAGTCTATAGTCTAGTCTATAGTCTAGTCTATAGTCTAGTCTATAGTCTAGTCTATAGTCTAGTCTATATAGTCTAGTCTATAGTCTAGTCTATAGTCTAGTCTATAGTCTAGTCTATAGTCTAGTCTATAGTCTAGTCTATAGTCTAGTCTATAGTCTAGTCTATAGTCTAGTCTATAGTCTAGTCTATAGTCTAGTCTATAGTCTAGTCTATAGTCTAGTCTATAGTCTAGTCTATAGTCTAGTCTATATTCTAGTCTATAGTCTAGTCTATAGTCTAGTCTATAGTCTTGTCTATAGTCTATAGTCTAGTCTATAGTCTTGTCTATAGTCTATAGTCTAGTCTATAGCCTAGTCTATAGTCTACTCTATAGTATAGTCTAAGCTATTAGTTAGTTAGTTAGTTAGTTAGTTAGTTAGTTAGTTAGTTAGTTAGTTAGTTAGTTAGTTAGTTAGTTAGTTAGTTAGTTAATAAATTACCTTCAATTTACAAGAAATTTTTAACAAATCAAGTTAAACCTCATCTGGTTAAGTCGAGTTTAACAAAAGCTTAATGAAGCTTAAAGCTTAACAATAGTAAAAATGTTTACATACATAACGGTTAACTGGAAGTAATATAATTCCAGTTTATTTAAGAATTTGGTCACCTTTAGATGTTTTTTTCTTCTAAAAAATCTTTACGAAATTTTTATTATACTCTTTTTCATTCCTTTCTCCTAGACCTTACCCTGACTCTCTCTCATAACCAACCATTCCCGCTGTTTTCAGAATTGTTGTGAATTTTTTATGTTTGCCATGAAAAATTTGTTCTCTTACATTTGAACATAGAGTTGTTGCTGTTTTTATTTTCTGTGTATTACTATTTCTAAAACTGTCAAAATGACATTATTTGCGTAGTTGTCAGATTTATGTGACATTGTCATAAGATCTGTTTAGGATTTGTTATATGTACACAATGTAAAATGAATTTTCTTTCTTATTTTACATAATTCTTTTTTAATTTAAAAAGAAAAATATTACAATTTACAAATGTTGTGTTTTTTTGTGCTCTTAAAGAGTGTTGTGGTGTTTTCTGGTTGAGTTGTCAAGTGAAATAAAATGTATTTTTGGTGGATTTTAAATGTCAAGTTTAACATGTTGAGGTAATAACTTTATTTATTTGCCAAGACTTAAGGCATTTATGGGAAATTACTAGATTAATAAAGTGTTAGTTTTTTTTTTCTTCTTCATAGCAATTAATTTCAACTTTCGTGCTGTTTATGCAGTTTTTTTGAAATACTTCTCAATTTCTGCATTATTGTTTTGTAAAGTTAAACTGTAACTTGATATGTCTCATAATATTAAACGGAATGTATTTTTTTTGCATATTTTTGCTATAAAAATACTGTATATAGTAACTAGGCAGCAGCAAAGAGGTGACGAGTAACTTGTAATCCCAAGAAAAACAAAACCAAAACCAGACATCAGAAAAAAAAACAAAACTAAAAACACAATTATGTATAAACCACCCATCAAGTGACGAATGAGTACATAGATCGTTTTTCTCAATACAATAGAATACTAAAAGAATGCAATCTTTTATGTAAAATCTATCTCTAAACTTTATTAATTGCAAAATAAACTACTTCACATATAAGAAAATGTAATAATTTTTAGGTAAGTTAACTAGAGTTTAGTTAAACTTGGTTATTTCAAGTTTATTTAAAACAAGGAACATTTTTGAAATGATTAAAGCAAAACTTTTCATAAATTTACAATAAAGTAATAAAAAATTCTTTAAATGTTAGAAAATGTAATAAGTTTTAGGAAAACGTGAATAAAACTTAGTTAACTAGAGTTTAGTTAAACTTGGTTAAATGAAGTTTAGTTAAAATGTTTACTCCATATGATTATGGAAAAAGTTTACTTAAACTTAGTTTAATCAAATCTTTTTAACTCAAATTTCCCAATTTTTTTTTATTGGTTCTAAAGAAAAGTTCTTATATATTTTTTTAATTCAAAGATTTCATTCCTTTACACCTGCAAAATTTCAATTACAAAAAAAATAAAATAAAATTATTTTATTTAAACCCTGAGGTTTACAAAAGGTGAGAGATTCATAGTTGCGGTGTACAAAACCATTGAAAATTATAAACAAAACAATTAACAGTGGGTTGGGAGCGAAAAAAAAATGGGAAGAAATTCAATAAAATTAAATTTCTTTAGCAAAATAGACATAAAAGAGTTGTTTCTATAGAAAAAAGTCAGTATAAGAGTTTTTCTTTAAAAATTTCTAAAAAATCTATAAAAATTTTCTATAAAAATTTTCTATAAAAATTTTCTATAAAAATTTTCTATGAAAATTTTCTATAAAAATTTTCTATAAAAATTTTTTAATACAATAGTTTTTCTATAGATATATATATAACAGTTTTTCTATAGAAAAAATTGAAGTATTACAGTTTTTTATATAAAATATATCAGTTTAATAGGTTCTTTTCTTTTTCTGTATTAAATTTAATTAATATACAAGTTTTTCTATATAAGAATGATCAGTATTAGAGATTTCTATAGATAAATTATCAGTATAACAATTTTTCTATAGAAACATTTCTAATATAATAGTTTTTCTATAGAAAATACATATTTCCTATCAAAAATCATTATTTTCAATGGAAAAATGTCAGTATAACAATTTTTCTATAGAAAAATCTTCATTATAACTGTTTTTCTAGAAAAATATTCATTATAACAGTTTTTATATAAATATATTCAGTGTAACAGTTTTTCTAAAGAAATGTTCATTATAACAGCATTTTTCTAAAGAACAAATATCAGTATAACAGATTTTCTATGGAGAAATATTAGGCATAATAGTTTGCAATAAAAATATGAGTAAAACAACTTTTCTGGAGAAAAAAGGGTATTTATAACACTAATTATCTAAAGAAAACATTTCAGTATTACTATTTATCTATAGAGAAACCTTTAGTATAACAGTTTTCTATAGAAACATCTTTTCTACAACGGATTTTCAACTTTTGTGGAGAAAAAAGGATATTATAACAGTTTATCTAAAGAAAACATTTCAGTATAACTGTTCATCTATAGAGAAACCTTTAGTATAACAGTTTTCTATAGAAAAATCTTTATAACAACTGCTTTTCTAAAGAAAATTTATCAGTTTGCTAGTTTTTTTATAGAAAAATCAGCTATAGAAAAAATGTAAATATAACAGTTTTTCTGAAGAAAAAGGTTAAGTATAACAGTTTATCTAACTGTTTATCTATATATAAACTTTTGGTATAACAGTTTTTATAAAAAAATCTTTATTACAACGGCTTTTCTAAAGAAAATCTATCAGTTTGCGAGTTTTTTTTTTTTATAGAAAAATCTTCATAATAGTTCAGCTATAGAAAAAATGTAAATATAACAGTTTTTCTGAAGAAAAAGGGTTAGTATAACAGTTTATCTAACTGATTATCTATAGAGAAACTTTTGGTATAACAGTTTTTATAAAAAAAATCTTTATTACAAGGGCTTTTCTAAAGAACATATATCAGTTTAAAAGTTTTCTATAGCAAAATCTTCAGTATAATAGTTTTTATGGAGCAAGAAGGGTTAGTATAACAGTGTATTTAAAGAAAACATTTTAGTATAACTGTTTTTAGTAGAAAAACCTTTAGTATAACTGTATTTTATAGAAAAATCTTTAGAACATATATCAGGTTTAGAAAAATCTTCAGTATAATAGTTTTTCTATAGAAAAAATGTAAGTATAACAGTTTTTCTGGAACAAAAATGATTAGTATAACAGTTTTTCTGAAGAAAAATGTTATTATAACAGTATTTATATAAAGGAAACTTCAGTATAATTGTTTTTCTTAAGAACAAATATCAGTATAACAGTTTTTCTATAGAGAAATATTCAGTATAGTTTTACTATAGATAAAATGTCTGTAAAACAGTTTTCTAAAGAAAAATGTCATTGTAATTGTTCTTCTAAAGACAAATCTTCAGTATAACAGTTTTTCAGAAGAAAAATTATAAGTTTAACATTTTTTTATACAAAAATCTTCCGTATAACAGTTTTCCTATAGAAAAATGTAAGTGTAACAAATGTTTATAAAGAAAAGCTTAGTATAATAGTTTTTATAAAGACAAAATTTCAGTATAACAGTATTTTATAGGGAAATCTTTAGTATAAAAGTTTTTCATAAGAATAAATATAAGTATAACTGTTTTTATAGAGAAATCTTTAGTATAACATTTTTCATAAAGTAAAAATATCAGAATAACATTTTTTCTTTATAAAAGTTTTTCTCCTACAAAATATTCCCACTTGCTTTACTGTTAAATAATTTTCATTTAAACAAGAATCCCTAACGACATGGGGTAACACCTCTTGTTAGTTTTACTGATCTTGGCATTTTCCATTCTTTTTTTTTTTTTGTTTTTGTGGTTCTTTTTGTTGCTGTTGTTGTTGCTGCATGCACAATGTTACTATTTATTGCTGTTTGTGGTGTTGTTCTTCCTGCCACGACCACTACGCCACTCTCCTTAGCCACTCAGCTCTCAGTTGTTTAGCTTCAACTAGCACTTCAACTTAATCATACCTTTTCCATTTTTGTTTCACTACCAATGTATTCTTGTTTAAGCTTTTTGTCCAGCCAGCCAGCCAGCAACCATCATCCTCTAAAAAGAAGACAAGAGGCAAAAGAAATAAAAAAAAATGCTGAAACAACAAACCCTCCAGTTACGAACACACGACGAACGAATTGTTATGTGGCATTTAGCAAAAAAAAAAAAATGATTTTGTTGTTCTGTTAAAGTTTTGTGCAATTTCATGTTTTCGACAAAACTTAAAGATCATATGGATGACTGGCTGGAGTGCAAAACTGAGGAGAAATACAACAAAAAAACACAACTGAAACATCACGACTTATGGTTTGGAAGTACAATGACAACAGCATATGACCATTTAGATAGATTTCGCTGTTGATTTTCTGATGATGTGGTTTATTTTTGGCATCCCCATGAAGCTGCGGGGAGACTTGTGCGAATCTACTCGGCTGTGCCTTTCATTGGAGACACTTAACTTCTTTTTAGAGAGCAGTTACTGTAAAACTGTTATACTAAAACATTTGCTAAAGAAAAACAGTTATGCTCTTAATTTTCAATAGAAAATCTTATATACAAAAAATTTTCCGAAGAAAAACTGTTATACTGAAAATTTTTTTATAGAAAAACAGTTATACTGATAATTTATCAATAGAAAAACTTTAATATTGATATTTGTTCTTAAGAAAAAACTGTTATACTGAAGTTTTAGTTATAAAAAAACTATTATAATTAAATTTATCATTAGAAAATCTATTATACTAACCCTTTATGCTCCATAAGAACTATTATACTTACATTTGTTTATAGCAAAACTATTATACTGTAGATTTTTCTTTATATGTATAGAAAAACCGATAATTTTTTCTTAGAGAAACTGTTATACTGACAACATTTCTATAGAAAAACTGTTGCATAAAAATTTTTTCCTAAAACTACTATTAAAAATACTATTAATCTGATAATTTTTCTTTAGAAAAACTGTTATACTGATAACTTATCCATATAAAAACTGTTATACTGACAAATTTTCTATAGAAAAACTGTTATACTTAAAATTTTTGTTTCTGAAAAATGGTGAAACTGAAATTTTTTGTATTAAAAACTGTTATACTGACTAGATTTCAATAGAAAAACTAACCCACTTACAATTATACGATAGTAAAACTGTTATATTGCTGTTATACTGACAATTTCTTTAAAGCAAAACTATTATACTGACAATTTCTTTATAGAAAAACTGTTATATTAAAAACTATTAAAAAACAGTTAAACTGACAACTATTCTAAAGAAAACTGTTATACTGAAAACTTTTCTAAAGAAAAACTTTTATACTGTCATCTATTCTAAAGAAAAACTGTTATACTGAAAACTATTCTAAAGAAGAACTATTATACTGACAACTATTCCACAGAAAAACTGTTATATTGACAACTATTCTATAAAAAACTGTTATACTGACAACTATTCTACAGAAAATCTGCTATACTTTTAATTATTCTATAGCAAAACTGTTATACTAACAACTATTCTAAAGAAAAACTGTTATACTAAAAACTATTCTATAAAAAACTGTTATACTGACAACTATTCTACAGAAAAACTGTTATACTTTTATTCTATAGCAAAACTGTTTTACTAACAACTATTCTAAAGAAAAACTGTTATACTGACTACTATTTTAAAGAAAAACTGAAAACTATTTAATAGAAAAACTGTTATACTGACAACTAAAGAAAAACTGTAGTGACAACTATTCCATAGAAAAACTGTTATACTGACAACTATTCTAAAGAAAAACTGTTATACTGAAAACTATTTCATAGAAAAACTGTTATAAAAATACTATTCTAAAGAAAAACTATTATACTGACAACTTTTCTATAGAAAAACTGTTATACTTTTAATTATTATATAGAAAAACCGTTATACTAACAAGTTTCCTATAGAAAGAAAGTAATATGGACAAATATTTTATAATAAAACTGTTATACTGTTAACTTTTCTATAAAAAAAACAAAATACTCATATTTATGTAGTGCATTCCTTAAACGTTTTTGTCTCTTAATTCTGCATTTGTTAGTGTTTTCCTGTTTTTTTTTTCTTTGTTCCTTTTTAAATTCCACATTCACATCATTCACAATATTTGCTTAGACTTGCACTTAATCATGTCGTTTTGTTGTCCCAAGTCTCACTTTAAGTTGACATTGATGTTGGTGTTGGTCTCACAACATGGCTGGTTATATATGTACATTGAACATAATGCTATTGTGTAGATGATATGTTTGTTTGTTTGTTGAGAAGATGAAAACTTGCATATCAGTATAATTTTTTAGTTATTTTCATTCTCATTGCAGAATTATTATTTAACATTTGGGGAATTCTAAATGAGTTATTTTTAAAGAAATTTATTTACATTTGTTCGTTTGTCAGCTCAGAAACAGGCGTGGGTTTTATGCGGTCTCCAATTATGATTCTGGTATTCTATATGCCTCCGATTCTACATACATTTTGGTATGAGCATCATAATTATGATCATTTTTGAACATTTTGTTTGGGGAGTGAGTTTTTAGTGTAAACAATTAAATTAAGTCATGATTAATGATGGCATTAGGCTTTGTTGCTGTTGTTTTTGTATTCACTTATCAAATTTTAAAAAAATTTGTAACTGATTCTGTTTGTCGTTTTATTCGACATTTTATTCACTTTTCTTTATTATTATGTTTAAATTTTAAAGATCATAAAATAATTGTTTAAATGGTTTTTTAAACACATAATAAATCTCAAAAAAATGTTTATTGTTTGAATTGATCATAAAATCAAATTTGTTTGTATATTATTCTATTGCTGAGAATGAGTTTATTATGTTCATGATACCAAAGGGTTGTGGGGATTTTGTTCGTAAAGTGTTAAGGGATTTTAAGTTATGTAACTGATAAAGATAGTTTTATTCTGTGGGGATTTCGGAGCAGATATATTTACGATTAAGATAAACAACTGTTTTTTTTACACACTGCAGCTGTTTCCCAAGAACCAAATTTAAAAGCTAATTTTCCGGTCATATAAGGAATATATATTTAGGATCTTAATAGATAGCGGAGTCGATTTAGCCATTTCCGTCTGTCTGTTGACGTTATCTATTTATCAATTAATCTATTTATATATATATATATCTATCTATCTATCTATCTATCTATCTATCTATCTATCTATCTATCTATCTATCTATCTATCTATCTATCTATCTATCTATCTATCTATCTATCTATCTATCTATCTATCTATCTATCTATCTATATATCTATCTATCTATCTATCTATCTATCTATCTATCTATCTATCTATCTATCTATCTATCGATGTAAAATGGGACATTTTTAAACTTTTTCAATTATCCAAAAGAACTTTTGTGCATAACACACACTACCGTAAATTAAGGAAAATCTGCAAAGTGGGACTATCTAGTACTATTTCGATTTAGAACTTTTGTTTTTATATCTGTAGAAAAACTGTAATACTGTCAAATAAAATCAGAAATTTTGCTTAAATTTTGTTTTTCTTGCAATTCAGATTTAACAAAACACACGTTTCCTGCTGTTTTAAACACATTTTAATGTGTCTTTGTTGCTGTGATTTTAATGACTCAAGCCTTTGATAATATTTATATTTAAAATATTTTTCAGACTATTTTTTTCTTACAAGTAATTCATGATAACCTTGTTTCCCTGAGCTTTAAAGAATTAAACGAGCAGATAACCCGTATTGAGAATTGAAATAATGTCGTTCTTTTTTAAATTTAACAGAAAAGAAAAAAACAAAAACAAATTTTATATAGCAATTCAATATTAAAATATTATTTTCCATACTCACACACAAGATCAAACAAGAAATTATGGGGGAAATCTTGAAAAAAAAAACACAAAATATTTAAATTTATTACATCGTAAATTGACAGCAACATGTGAGACTAAACAAAACAAAAAAGTTGCTTTCTTCTTTCTTTTCAAACAAAAAAAGGAATGTCATACATTTTTCTTATTTGTCTTACTTTTAGGGGGTTGTCCCCTTATTTAGTATTTGTAATCGTTTTTATAACATTTGAATTTATTTGAAGTCAATTTCCCTTAAACATATATATCTATTTTATTTATTATAAATAACTTAAAGAAAACTTCTGTTTTTTGTTTTCACTCTCTCTCTAAATGAATTTATTGAAATGTTTAAAAAGGAAAAATTTGCCTAAATTATAATTTGTGAGTTATTAGATATTTTAAATTGATAAATATGTTGTTGACATTGTTAAATTGCTAAAAGTGTAGATAGTTTATCTTAATAAGTAGACAAAATGTTGAAAAGATAGACAGACAGTTGGAAGGAAAGACGGACAGAATATACGGCTTTTACAGACTGGAGGCAAAAATATAAAACAAAATAATAAAAACCATAAATATTTTAAATATATCAGAAATGTAACATTTAAGAAATATTTACAAATTTTAAATAAAACCTGTTTATGTAAGAACATAAATAAGAAGAAAAGTAAGAAAACTAAATTTATAAATTGTCAGCAAAATGCAGCTAAAGTAATATGTTAGATAGATAGATAGATAGATAGATAGATAGATAGATAGATAGATAGATAGATAGATAGATAGATAGATAGATAGATAGATAGATAGATAGATAGATAGATAGATAGATAGATAGATAGATAGATAGATAGATAGATAGATAGATAGATAGATAGATAGATAGATAGATAGATAGATAGATAGATAGATAGATAGATAGATAGATAGATAGATAGATAGATAGATAGATAGATAGATAGATAGATATATAGAATTTTATTTCATAAACGATTTATAAATCAAATATTTTATGAAAATTTTCTTTTAAAAAACCTTTTATAAAACATGAAATATATTTAATGAATAAGAGGATAAATATATAATTTGTAAATAAATAATTGCATTGTTTACTCCCTTCAAACTTTTCTTAAAACAAATATTCCTTGAAAAATATCAAAAAACTAAATCTTCAGTTCTTCTATCAAAAAAATCCAAAACTTTTACATCGTTAGAAAACTTTTGATTACTTAGTATTGTTACAAAATGTATTTGCAGCGAAAAGGAAATAATAACATAGCATACAAAATACTAAACATAGTTATTTTGGTTATTTTTTTTTTTTCAAAGTAACTCTTTGATTATCATGTTAAACTGCTTGTAAATGACAAGTTTGTAGTTATTTTTGTTAAATGTCGAAGAAAAAGAGGAGAAAGGAGAGAGTAGATTGTAAATATTGTAGTGAAAATTATTTTTCATGTTAGTGTGTAGGGTATATATATAAGTTTATTATTCCGTTTGTAATTTCTATAATATAATTTAATTTTTGGATAAAGTTTTTATGTCCGTCCGTCTGTCTGTCTATCTATCTATCTGTCTATCTATCTGTCTATCTATCTGTCTATCTGTCTGTCTGTCTGTCTATCTGTCTGTATGTTTGTTGACATCAATTTTCTTAAGATCCCAGATATCTATGGGCCACAAATCTCTTTTTTATAAAAAAACCTGTAAAACCGAAATTTTTTGTTAAATTTTTTTTTTTACAAAAAACTATTATTTAGACATTTTATAATTGTTTTTAAATAGTTTTTATGTCAAGTAAATATTTTCAATAACTTCAACTTTCTTAAGTGCTTTTTAACATAAGAGTCCTATTGAACTTAACAAATTTTTCGAAATTTTTTTCTATTCTAGTTCAACCTAAAGCAACAAATAGTGGCAACAATTCTATTACAACTAACAAACTGATTGTAAATACAGATTTTTGTTATAATATTTTTTGAGATTTTTCTTTCATTCTTAAAAATACTTCATCATATTTAGTTGAATAAAACGCATTATTACTAAAAGTAAAAAAAAACTTAACTCTTAGACCACTTATACAAGTCAAATAGAAATGTAACTGTTGTTGATAGTTTTTCCATTAGAAAAAAGAGTGTGACAGAGAGAGAGAAAACATCTAGAGTGTAAGTAATGTGTAATGGTGGAAAAAAAGTAACGGAAACTATTGTTACTTCCGTTTGTTGTTTATAAAGCATTTTGATTTTTCATTTCCTCTGTTACAAGCTGTTGCCCTCTGCCCTTATGTTTCAATCTTTTGTTGGCATTTTTTATATTTTTTTTGAAGTTTGACTTGTCTTGTTTTGAATTTTTTCTTAAGTCTTTTTTTTGACATTTAACAAAAGTGAAACTTTGGAAAATATTTCCATCCTTCCCCAAGGACTTTTTATTTAGTGTTTTGCTTTTACTCCATCAAAAGTCCTTTTCTTACAATTCGTTAAATATAGTTTAACAATGCAATTGTTATATAAAAAAATAACTAAAAACCAAACTTTTTCTGCACAATTTCATATTTTTGCTGACTGCAATAGGAAAAGTAAATATGTATATATATTTTTTTTTGAAAAGAATTGTAGTGCATCAAGGGTTTATAGTTGAAATATGCCACAATCAAACTAAAACTAAAAAAAATATTGAAAAAATATAAAAAACATAATATTAAATGCTTTTTAGTTAATGAATTGGAAAAATGTTCTATTACAATTACATTATATAGTTAAAGTAAAAAAACTACGAGGAATGGTTTAAAAATTTCGTGTTAAAACTAACAAAAACTTATTAGTTTTTTAATAAACTTGAATTCATGAAAATTTCATGAAAATTGAAAATAAAATTCTTTAAACGAGGTTTTTAGCACTTTTGTTTGAAAGCTTTCAAAAAGCTTTAATTTAACTAAAATATACTTACATCAATTATTAATGAAGTCTGCAAAGAGAAAATGGAAAAATTTAATTAATAAAATATTTAATAGAATAGTAAAAAATCGATTATAAAATTACTTTATAATTAAAATGAAAAAAAAAATCGAAAAATTCAACAATTATTACAAAAAACAAGTGTGATTAAGCTTTAAAGCAAAATACAATTAAAGCTTAAAACAGCTTCAGAAAGTCCTATGATAGGACTTCAAAATGATCTAAAGTTATTTTTTAAAAAGCCTTATGCATTCGTGTTGATGTATTGGTGCTACACCCACCTTAAAGTTTAACAATCGTCTGGGAATCACTTTCTGAAAGGATTTAGATTTGTTCGTCCGTCCGTCCGTCTGCCCATCCATCTGTCTGTGTGTCCGTCCGTCCATCTGTCTGTCCATGTTAACCTTGTGCTTACCCTACACCTTTTAATTTTCAACATAATTTGATGAAATTTGTGACATACTCTTCTCTTAAACCGTTGATGTATTGGCGCTACACCCACCTTAAAGTTTAACAATCGTCTGGGAATCACTTTCTGAAAGGTTTTAGATTTGTCCGTCTGTCTGTCTGTGTGTCCGTCCGTCCATCTGTCTGTCTGTCCGTCCATCTGTCTGTCCATGTTAACCTTGTGCTCACCATACACCTTTTAATTTTCAAGATAATTTGATGAAATTTGTCACATACTCTTCTCCTAAACCGTTGACGAAGCCTGTTAAAAGTGGCTAAACTAGGTCCGAGCCCCCATACAACCGTAGCAGCCTAGACACCATTTAACACCTATTTTTGAAAAACCCTATTTTTTGTCAACAAATTGTTAAAGTATTTATTTCTAAATTCTGATAACAAACAACAAATTAATGACATTTTTAAAGAAAAATTAGTATTTTTAACTTAATCTCTAGTAACTAGAGTATCATATGGTCGGCCATGTTCGGTTATACTTACTTGTTTTTCTATAGAGAAATGGTTTTTATATAGAATAACGTTTAGAAAGTCATATATAATAAGATTTTCTATAATTTTATTATATATGCTTGTCTGTCAGTTGTACAACTTAAAGCAACCTCTAACAAACTTCTTTACAATTCTCCTGTTGCTGGCTTTTAAGTCCTTTAACATATCATTTCCATTTCAATGCATTGCGTATTTAACTTTGTTTTTGTTCTTGTTGTTGTTGTTGTGAGCTACAATTGAGATTTATTGCTTTACAATATTAAAACATCAAATTACTTATATGAATGTCCTCACTGCTACAAACTAAAATCCTCTTTACCTTTTATCATATGATTTACAAAACCAGAATATATAAACTCTATTTTTTTTTCTTTTCTCTTCATTATGCTACAGTTGAGTTTGCAATTTTTATTCTATTTCAAAGTCAAAAAGAAATGGTATCACTGATAGTAGTGATTTTAAGCAAATGGCTTTGAATAGGGACAATGTTTACCATAGTAGCTGTAGTATACTATAGTTAGTATGACTTTGTGCATATAGATTGAAATTTATTACACCACATTGGAATTTAAACAGAATATAAAAGAGAAACAGAAAATAGAACTTCATTTGACAAAGTAACTCCCAGAAGTTTTTAGCAAACACAACACAAACGTTATTTGTGAAAAGACAAATGGAAACAGAAATAGTAAAACTAATGTAGTAAAGTAAAAAAAAAACAACTTTATAAGAGAATAATTTTTATTTTAAATTGAAAACCCATAAATCAATGACCTTAAACTCAAAAGAAATTTTAAAAAAAAAAAACTCAAAATTAAATGGAAAAAAATTCACACACAAAACATATACCAACAACTGGTAGAATAATCAGAAATGTAACTCTTTCATTGTTTAGGCGTTTTACTGTTTATGATCCTTTTAAAATGAACCCACAGTTTTTTAACATTGAAGTGTGAAATTGATCATAATAATGTCAAAATAAATTTAAAACTAATTATGTTATGTCCTTGTTAAGTAAACATTATTTACAAAAAGGATATAAATTTTCCTTTAAAAAGAAGAAATTTTCCTTAAGAACAGACAAGGTTAGACACTTTATAAAAAGTCATTGATTTATTTAATTTAAATATTTTCTTTTTATTTTCTATCTATTTCATCTATTTGCAATTTTATTTTACTTATTCAAAGTCTTATTTACAACACACCTTTCAAAATTTCACTTTACACAAACGGATACTGCAAATGCATTTCCGTTACTCTGAAAAACATGACATTTCCTGTTCATTTGCCAAATCACTTTTTTTTTCGATTACAAAATTCTTTATTAGTTTTTGCCTTATTTTCTTGGGAGTTTATTGCAGTACACAAGAAAATTACAAATAATCTTCTTTTTAACACTTCTTAATATATACAAGTGCTAAAAAGATTTAAAAGAACTTATTTGTTTTTTTCTTTTTCTTGCAATTTTATTTCAAGTGGAATTAGTATTTGTTGTTGTATTTGCAATATTCACTCATCATTAGGCTTTAAAGGGAAAGGAAAAATTTGTTAGGGAAAATTAAAGAAAAATAAAGAAAAAGCGTGTAGAATGTAACAATTCAAAGTTTGGACTAAAGGCAGACCTACGACAATACTATATAAAAAATTATCATAGAGGTAGATAGACTACAGAAACACAACCTACAATACTACTTATGAAATTTAAAAAAAAAAACTTACGATTAAAGCTTAAGTAAGACTTGCAAAAGACCTATGATCAAAGTAGATAGATAGACAGATAGATAGATAGATAGATAGATAGATAGATAGATAGATAGATAGATAGATAGATAGATAGATAGATAGATAGATAGATAGATAGATAGATAGATAGATAGATAGATAGATAGATAGATAGATAGATAGATAGATAGATAGATAGATAGATAGATAGATAGATAGATAGATAGATAGATAGAAAGATAGAAAGTCGAAAAAGTTAGTTAGTTAGTTAGTTGGTTAGTTAGTTAGTTAGTTAGTAAGATAGTTAGTTAGCAAGTTAGTCAGTCAGTTAAGTTTTCAACCCTTTAAAATCTTAAATAACACGATAAACTACATAGTTAGTTAATTAGTTAGTTAGTTACTTTGTTAGTTAGTAAAATAGATAGTAAGCAAGTTAGTAAGTCAGTTAAGTTTTCACCTCTTTAAAATCTTAAATAACACAATGAACTACATAAAACTCGTTTTGTTTTTCTTTACTTTCAGCTCCTCTAACATTTGATTCTAGTTTGGGGGCAATCATTGACCGCTAAAAGGATAAAGGCTGCAGCTTCATTATCGGCTGAAAATATACTGTACTGTAAAATATAAAGACACAATAAAGATTCTAATAAAAAACCATACACATTTTTACATAGTTTTCATTTATTAAGAAAGTAACTGCACTAGAAATCACATTTAAAATTGGAAGTCGTTTATAAAAACCTTGAAAATGCTATCGGAAAGTGGGCGGAAAACCAATTATATAGTTGTTTATATCGATATAACTCCTGAACCAGTTAAGCGATTCGAATGAAATTTTTCTGCAAATGATAGACGAAATACTTGTCATTATACTGATTTCGAGAAAATTTTAATAGCCACGCCCATTTTGCTTAGTTTTTTTAATAAAAATGATTTCTATAGTATCTTGGAATGCAGCGCGCAAGTTATTAAAATCTGTTTATCATCGTAAAGCTGAATATTTTTGCATTATACTTGCCAAATTTAGGGACAATTGCTTTTGAAATGAGAAAGTTATTATGTATTGAAGAAAGGTATCAAAAAGGCTTACAAAGTGGGCGGTAAAAACATTGGTGTCTTTAAAACGCCATAACTCCTAAACGATAAGAGATATTTAAGTGAGATTAATGACTGCTGATAGAGAAAATATTTGTCTTTAAGACGGTTGCTAAAAAATTCAAATGCCACGCCCATTTCCCCTAATAAGTGTTTACAAAGATTAAGCTCTTATAACTTAAGTAGAAGTGGGCGTGGCACAATTTTTTTAACGTCGTTAGAAAGTACAAATCTTGCTGTTTCTGTATGCCAAATTTTGGTTCATTATCTTTAAAATTAACAAAGTTATGGCGCTTTTTCCAAAATCATAAAAATTCCACCAAAAATGTGATTTTTATTTTGCCAAAAATTTTTGTTAAATACCAGGTCAACAGAATCGAACAGCAAGTAAATTTCCCTTGAACGTTTTTCTTTAAAGCGTTATAACTTCAAAACCAGTGAAGCTATTAAAACAAAATTAGTGTCATTCGTTAGGAATGGAATTGGGCTATAAGATGTTTGTTAAAAAAATACAAAAATGCCACGCCTACTTTGTTAAAATTAAGATTATAAAGTTTTCACCCTTATATTTCAGGTCGTTTTAAACGTAGAAGTAAAAGTTATACATCAGTGTAAAGCCCAAATCTTTATCTTTCTTTGGTCCAAATTTGAAGGCAATATCTTTAAAAGCAAGAAAGTTATGACCTGTTTAGCAAAACCTGGAAAAGGTATCAGAAAGTGGGCGGAAAACCAATTATATAGTTTTTTAATTCGCTATAACTACTGAACCAGTTAACCGATTTAAATGAGTCTTTTTGCAGATGATAGATAAAATATCTGGCTTTATATTGATTGTTAAAATAATTCAATAACCACGCCCGCTTTGCTTAGATTTTATATAAAAGTTTATTATTTAATATCTATGAACACAGAAAGCATGTTATCAAAAGCTGTTTATCGCCGTAAAGCTGAATATTTTTGCAATATACGTGCCAAATTTGGGTACAATTGCTTTAAAAATGACAAAGTTAATAAGTATTAAAGAAAGGTATCAACAAGGTTCGCAAAGTGGGCGGTAAAAACATTGGTGTCTTTATATCGCTATAACTCCTAAACGCTTAGAGATATTTAAGTGAAATTTATGACTGCTGATAGAGAAAATATTTGTCTTTAAGACGCTTGTTAAAAAAATTCAAATGCCACGCCCATTTTCCCTAATAAGTGTTTACAAAGATTAAGCTCTTATAACATAAGTAGAAGTAGGCGTGGCAAAATTTTTTCAACGTCGTTCGAAAGTGCAAATCTTACTGTATCTGTATGCCAAATTTTGGTTCAATGTCATTACAATTAACAAAGTTATGGCGCTTTTTCCAAAATCATAAAAATTCCACCAAAAATGTGATTTTTATTTTGCCAAAAATTTTTGTTAAATACCAGGTCAACAGAATCGAACAGCAAGTAAATTTCCCTTGAACGTTTTTCTTTAAAGCGTTATAACTTCAAAACCAGTGAAGATATTAAAACAAAATTAGTGTCATTCGTTAAGAATGGAATTGGGCTACAAGATGTTTGTTAAAAAATTTCAAAAATGCCACGCCTACTTTGTTAAAATTAAGATTATAAAGTTCTTACCTTTACAGTTCAGGTCGTATTAAACGTAGAAGTAAAAGTTATACATCAGTGTAAAGCCTAAATCCTTATCTTTCTGTGGTCCAAATTTGAAGACAATATGTTTAAAATCAACAAAGTTATGACCTGTTTAGGACAACCTAGAAAAGGTATCGGAAAGTGGGCGGAAAACCAATTATATAGTTTTTTAGATCGCTATAACTTCTGCACCAGTTTAGCGTTTTAAATGATTCCTTTTGCAGATAATAGATAAAATATGTGGCTTTACACTGATTGTTAAAAAAATTCAATAGCCACGCCCACTTTGCTTAGATTTTCAATAAAAGTTTATTGTTTAATATCTATGAACGCAGAGAGCATGTTATCAAAAGCTGTTTATCATCGTAAAGCTGAATATATTTGCAATATACGTGCCAAATTTGGATACAATTGCTTTAAAAATGACAAAATTATTAAGTATTAAAGAAAGGTATCAACAAGGTTTACAAAGTGGGCGGTAAAAACATTGGTGTCTTTAAATCGCTATAACTCCTAAACGACAAGAGATATTTAAGTGAAATTTATGACTGCTGATAGAGAAAATATTTGTCTTTAAGACAGTTGTTAAAAAAAATTAAATGCCACGCCCATTTTCCCTATTAACTCTTTACAAAAATTAAGCTCGTATAACTTATGTTGAAGTGGGCGTGGCACAATTTTTTCGACGTCGTTGGAAAGTACAAATCTTGTTGTCTGTATGCTAAATTTTGGCTCAGTATCTTTAAAATTACATAAGTTATGGCGCTTTTTCCAAAATCATAAAAATTCCACCAAAAATGTGATTTTTATTTTGCCAAAAATTTTTGTTAAATACCAGGTCAACAGAATCGAGCAGCAAGTAAATTTCCCTTAAACTATTTTCTTTAAAGTGTTATAACTTCAAAACCAGTGAAGATATTAAAACAAAATTAGTGTCATTCGTTAGGAATGGAATTGGGCTACACGATGTTTGCTGAAAATTTTTGAAAATGCCACGCCTACTTTGTTTAAATACAGATTATAAAGTTTTACCTTTATATTTCAGGCCGTATTAAACGTAGAAGTAAGAGTTATACATCAGTGTAAAGCCTAAATCCTTATCTTTCTGTGGTCCAAATTTGAAGACAATATCTTTAAAATCAACAAAGTTATGACCTGTTTAGAAAAACCTGGAAAATGTATCGGAAAGTGGGCGGAAAACCAATTATATAGTTTTTTAATTCGCTATAACTCCTGAACCAGTTAACCGATTTAAATGAATCTTTTTGCATATGATAGATAAAATATCTGGCTTTACACTGATTGTTAAAAAAATTCAATAGCCACGCCCACTCGCTTAGATTTTCAATAAAAGTTTATTATTTAATATCTATGAACGCAGAAGGCATGTTATCAAATGCTGTTTATAATCGCAAAGCTGAATATTTTTGCACTATACGTGCCAAATTTGGGTACAATTGCTTTAAAAATTACGAAGTTATTAAGTATTAAAGAAAGGTATCAACAAGGTTTACAAAGTGGGCGGTAAAACCATTTGTGACTTTAAATCGTTATAACTCCTAAACGCTTAGAGATATTTAATTGAAATTTATGACTGCTGATAGAGAAAATATTTGTCTTTAAGACAGTTGTTAAAAAATTCAAATGCCACTCCCATTTTCCCTAATAAGTGTTTAGAAAGATTAAGCTCTTATAACTTAAGTAGAAGTAGGCGTGGCAAATTCTTTTCAACGTCGTTTGAAAGTACAAATCTTGTTGTCTCTGTATGCCAAATTTTGGCTCATTATCTTTAAAATTAACAAAGTTATGGCGCTTTTTCAAAAATTAAGAAAATTCCCCCAAAAATGTGATTTTTATTTTGCCAAAAATTTTTGTTAAATACCAGGTCAACAGAATCGAACAGCAAGTAAATTTCCCTTCAACGTTTTTCTTTAAAGCGTTATAACTTAAAAACCAGTGAAGCTATTAAAACAAAATTAGTGTCATTCGTTAGGAATGGAATTGGGCTATAAGTTGATTGTTGAAAAATTTTTTAAATGCCACGCCTACTTTGTTTAAATACAGATTATAAAGTTTTTACCTTTATATTTCAGGTCGTATTAAACATAGAAGTAAAAGTTATACATTAGTGTAAAGCCTAAATCTTTGTCTTTCTTTCGTAAAAATTTGAAGACAATATCTTTAAAATCAACAAAGTTTTGAGCTGTTTAGAAAACCTGGAAAAGTGTATTGGAAAGTGGGCGGAAAACCAATTATATAGTTGTTTATTTTTTTTTTTGCAATTGATAGATAAAATATTGAGTTTTATGTCCTGTTTAGAAAAATTCAAATGCCACGCCCACTTTGCGTAGTTTTTCTTGAAAAAATTTATTGTTTAATATCTTAGAAATTATAAAGCGTTTCATTAAAATTTGTACACCAGTTTAAAGCTTAATGTATATCCTTTCAAAGAAACAAAGTTCTAACGTGAGTATTTGAAATACATTGTAAAAATTGGGCGGTAAACAACAGTAATATCTTTAAATCACTATAACTTGTAAACTAGTCGAGATATTAGCAAAATTTATGTTTACTAAAAGAAAACATATTCACTTTATGAAATTTTGTGATTTACCACGCCCATATTGTAAAAATAACCCATAGACTGTTAAATAAAAACAAATTATAATTTAAAATAAAAATGTTAAATATTTATTGAGTTTTATATTGATGCTTATTTTTCTATGCAAATTCCTATAGATAATATTCATTCCATTTACATAAAATCTTATTAATCAGGAAATATATTTAAATAATTATGATAATAAATATTTTAAAAGAAATAATGGCTGCAATGTTAAAGTTGGTATTTGAGTGTCACGACCTTTGGTATTTATATGAAAGTTTGAAAAAAGTGTCTTGATTTCTTGCATAATTTGAGGTGTGACATCAAGTGGTTTTAAATTGCAAACGGCCAAGGTTTTACTCTTATCCTTTGTCTATAGGGAAAGTTCATTAACCTGTAAAATTTAAAAAGATATAAAATGTTTTAGAAAACTATTTAAATCCTTAGATGTTAACAATACTACTTTCTACTAAATGGTTAGACAAATATTTCTGTTATTTTTTCTTTATAATTCTCAAAGAGTTTATTGACCTCTCACAACAAAACCCTTCCTAAGACTTTATGCTGGCAAAATATTGCCAAATCATTTTATTATTAAAATAAATGTTAATTCTCTATTATTATTAAAAAAACTACAAATAAACTATGTATACAAAATTTAAATATTTTCATTTTATTATTCCTAGTTTTCTAACAATAATTCAAAGACTTTTACATATATGCATTTGCATGTCTGTCAATATTACTGACATATTTTAAATGACTTGAGCTGAACCTTAGGAACACGATTATCTTAAGGTAATTTGAACAAATTTACATTAAACTATTATTATTTTTTACCTATAAACCTTATGCAGAAAAAGGAATGAGTTTTTTTTTGTATATTTTTTAAGGATTTATTGAGTGAGTTAAAGTTTTACAAGTGTTCTTGAATGTATTGCCTGCCAATTCTTTATGTTTTTTAACAAAGCTCATTTTTTTATAAACATAACGATAATGTCTGCTTGTCATTTCTGTCATAACTTGTCAATTTATTATTTAAACGAAATAAAAGGAAGAAAGCATTTAAGGGATTATTACTCCTTTCTTAATAAAGTTTTAAAAATACCTTTAGAACAAGAAGTTAAAGCTAGAACTAAACTAGAACTGAACTAGAACTGAACTAGAACTGAACTAGAACTGAAATAGAACTGAACTAGAACTGAACTAGAACTGAACTAGAACTGAACTAGAACTGAACTAGAACTGAACTAGAACTGAACTAGAACTGAACTAGAACTGAACTAGAACTGAACTAGAACTGAACTAGAACTGAACTAGAACTGAACTAGAACTGAACTAGAACTGAACTAGAACTGAACTAGAACTGAACTAGAACTGAACTAGAACTGAACTAGAACTGAACTAGAACTGAACTAGAACTGAACTAGAACTGAACTAGAACTCAACTAGAACTGAACTAGACTGAATGAAATAGAAGTGAAGTAGAATGAAATAGCAGTGAAGTAGAAATTTTTTTTTTTTTTTTTGCTAATTAACTTAATTTATTCCGTAATTTTTCACAATTTACTTTGAAAATCATCAATATTTACTTATTAATCATTATTTACTTATTGTCGCTCAATGTTCTTTTATTTAAGATTTAATTGTAATTTATGCATAAATAATAAATCAATTTTATATGGAACTTCTTTTCATTTCATAAAAACTTTAATCAAAACAAAACCATAATAATAAAAAAATTAATAATACAACTGACGCTTCAACGAAAAATTATACATTACAAAGGAATAGAAAAACTCAAAGCAAAAGAAATAAAACTTTGTAATAATTTAAAATAAAAAAATCAAAGAAAATAAATAAAAAAATATATAAAAGCAAAAATCCATTAAGAACAATGAATAAAAGTGCGTAAAGAACAAATAAATACACATGCTTAAATAATCAAAAACACAGACTATTACCCTGCAGTTCGGTAAGCAATTTTTTTTATATTATAGATACAGCAAGAAACTAAATTTTGAAGTTTCAAAGCTTTTCTCATATAACTCGAGATAACCAGAAAGTTGTTTTGTTTTAAAAGTGATACCTTAACTTCTTCCAAAACTACTGGGTTATATACTATAAAAGCTAGTGTGTGTGCAAATATATTTTGTTACACTTTGATGGGGAGCTTGCTACGAAATCAAGCTTTAAGCAATCAAAGTCAGATCAATTAACCCTTTTTAACACCCCAACAACCAACATCATTGATGAATTTTTTATACTATTGATATGTTGTTGTTGCTGTAGTATTTTCACCATACACACGCATTCGTTTACGAGGAGCTGGGGTTCTTTATTTTCCAATTAAAATGTATTTTTACACAATACATACTCATACCACAAGGGATACCTGCAGTTCAAACTGACTGTATCGAATTTGAACTAACAACTAGAACTAACAACTAGAACACAACTAGGACACAACGAGGACAGAACTAGAACACAACTAGAACAGAACTAGAACAGAACTAGAACAGAACTAGAACACAGCTAGAACAGAACTAGAACAGAACTAGAACAGAACTAGAACAGAACTAGAACAGAACTAGAACAGAACTAGAACAGAACTAGAACAGAACTAGAACAGAACTAGAACAGAACTAGAACAGAACTAGAACAGAACTAGAACAGAACTAGAACAGAACTAGAACAGAACTAGAACAGAACTAGAACAGAACTAGAACAGAACTAAAACAGATATAGAACAGAACTAGAACAGAACTAGAACACAATTAGAACACAATTAGAACAGAACTAGAACAGAACTAGAACAGAACTAAAACAGAACTAGAACAGAACTAGAACAAAACTAGAACAAAACTAGAACAAAACTAGAACAGAACTAGAACAAAACTACGACTGAACTAAACCAAAAGTTGCCATATGTTGACACTTCGAGATGCCTTAGAAAACTGCTGGGAAGAAAAAGAAATAAATATGTTGGGAGAACAGTTTTAACACAAAGTAACTGTTGTACAATTTTCTTTTTGTTCTTGCTGTTATTTGCCAATTTTTTTTTTTACTTTATTTTCAATTTTAAATTTTTTTCGTTTTTATTGTATTTAACAATCAATAGCAATTGATTTTAAAGGCCTGCCTTTATATTGTGTGCAAAAAGTTCCCTTGATTCGCGCATACAAAAGAATCTTTGGAGCAGTAACCAACAGCAAGCTGTTTGTAAAAAAAAAACTTCACCACACAAATCATTCATCATTCATTTGCTAATAACACAAGTTTCATTTTCGTATTTTTCCTCCTTTTTTTCTTGCTCTTTATTATTAAATATTAGTTCTTTTAAGTTATTTGTGTAAATTGTAACTAATGATAAAGGGTGCTAAAAAAGACAGGGGTTCTTAATGGGGTTTGATTTTGAACTAAATCTCTATATGATATTTGTAAAGATCGTTTCATTTTTCCTTAAACTGATATTTTTGTTAATTTTTTTCTGATGCATTTGACAGTGCAATAGTTTATCTGACACTGTACTTATTTCATTTCGAAAAAAATCAAAAACCACAATAACAACAACAGCAATAAGGAAATAAATTGTAACTTAAACTAAAATTTATAGTTATTTGCGATAAATTTGACACATACGATACCGATATGAATGCGATATGAAAGCCTATATATTGCCACAGCAAATACTCTATAAGAACAATATAAATAACTTTGACATTTGCTTGACAGACAGCTTGCCTAAAACTGTCAACACACACATAACAACAACAGAGTATAAACGTACTTACTACCTAATGCTCAGGTAAATAGTTTATGACATTTTCATTTATAGAATTGTAATATTGTTATAGAAAAAAAAATAAAACTATATTAATAGTGAAATCTTATCTTTTGAAATATTTAACTAAATACATAGAGAAAATATTGAAAAAAAACAAGTAGTAAAGTATAGTCGGACATGGCCGACCATACATCCTACACCATGAGTATATTTTTAAAAATTTTACTTTTTATAAAAAAAATTTATTATTCCAAAATATTTAAGCAATTTATTGATACAAAAAACTAAAATTTCTAAATGAGGCTTTATATAGGTCAAATATGGGCTGATCCTAGGGAATTTGGGAAAAGGATATATTTTTAAATAACAGTTAGTTTTGTTGAGTTTCATTGCGATACAAATGGTTACAAGTCAATTTTAGACGTTTAAAATATTTTTTTAAGGGGGGTTTGTATGGGGGCTAGGGTGAAATAAGGGCCGATCCTTACGAAAATCTGCAATGTCATTTATACTTATATAAAACTTATTTGTGCCAATTTTTAGAGAAATAATAGAATATTTGACGTAATTATGGCATAAAAAGATCAAATCGGGAGGTACGATTGTATGGGGGCTAGGTGAAATAATGGACCAATTTCAACCATTTTCAATAGGCTACGTCCCTGTGCCAAAGGACATGCTTGGTAAAAATTTCATCAAATTATCTTGAAAATTGCGTCCAGCCAGCCGGACAGACGGAAGGACGGACATGTCTTAATCGACTCAAAAATGATTCTGAATCGATCGGTATACTTTGGTGGGTATTGGACCAATAATATTTGTATGTTACAAACATCAGCAAAAACGTATAATACACTCCCCACTATAGTGGTGTAGGGTATAAAAAGTGAAGAAATATTGAAATAATAAAAATAAATATTGTATTAAGATATAGGCAAGGGGATAGATACTTTGCTATAGTATGAGATTTATGGGCCTAAAGATTAGTTTAAAAAGAAATATTAAATTATGATGGATTATTGACAATCATTGTTAAGTAAATAAATGAAAATAAATAGATTTGTTTTCATAAAGAAAGATTCAAAATCTTAAGAATAAAAAAAGTGTTGATTGTTTAAATAAAACTTATAGTTTTAATTGTTTTAAAAACCAGCTGTAAATCATACAATTTCAAAAAAATCTTATTTTGCCTAAATAAAAAAAAAACATTCTCACACATTAACGTCTTTTCTCAAACATTTTCATTTTCGCTTTCTTTTGTTTCCTTTGTTAAGGATTTCTAAACTACAGCCAGTGACCTTGCTAAGCCCTGGCTTAAAGACCACCAAAGTCATTTTCTTAATTCTGGTTTTAAATTGCTGTTTTGGAAATTTATTTTCTTTTGTTTTTTTTCTTTATGTACTTCGTAATAAGCATGTAATTGTTTAAAGGCATTTTTGCGCAAACACATGGTAAACAGGCGTATCCTTTAAAGAAATTCAAGGTCTTTGTTTTTTGCTTTGCTTTTAAAGTAAGACAAATTTTGTTTGCTAAACTAATTTATAACAATAAAATGTAATTAGTCTTAAGGTTTGTTTAAATAAAATTTAATTGAAGGTTTTAAAGAAAATGATGCATGACAATGTTAGCGTTTTTCAAAATAGAAGGTTTTATAATTATCCTTCAAAAATCAGTTTTTTTCATTTGATCATATCGACATAAAATTTAAAAAAAAATTTATTTTTTATTAAAGTTGTTAGTTATAATTAAAGCTTTAAATAAAGGTTTGTTGACTCAAAGCTTTAAGATTAAAGCTCAACATCAACTGCTTAAAGTTCTAATTTTTAAGAGAAATTGCCATTAAAAAGATTTAAGTCTGTAGCTAAAGATATATAACTTCGTAAAGCTTTAAAAGCTCAAATTTGTCTTTATTAAGCTCCATGTTAATAGCAAACATTTTACTATAGACAGCTAAAAGATTGAAAGTAAAATTAGACTTTATTAAAATCTATTAATGAAGAACATAAAAATCCACCTTAATATACTGCAAGATTTAAGCTAAACTTTTACTTTATAAAGCTGTTAAAAAAGCTACATTTTGAGTACATAAAGCTTTAAATCTAAAGCTTAAGTTTGACCTAATGAAGCTTCATGATTGCAGTAAAAATTTTATTATAAAAAAGCTTTAAGTTTGAAGATAAAGAATGTAAGTATGTAAGTCTCCTCAACTTAATCAAACATATCCCTTGAAAGCTTTAAGTTTGACTACAGAATGTTTTAAGATTGATGCTAAAGTTTTATTGCTCACAGCTCTATATATAATGCCAAAGTTTGGTTAGAAAAACCTTAAGACTAAAGCATGACTTCTCAATAAACTAAGTTTGAAACAAAACAGTCTTTATAAAGTATCACGACCGAAGTAAAAAGCTGTTAGTTTGAAGATAAAGTTACGTAAGTCTTCTCGATTTAAACAAACATTTAATTAGTTTTATAAAGCTTTAAGTTTGACTATATAAAGTTTGAGGATCGATGCTAAAGTTCTACTGTTTTTAGCTTTATGTAAAAAGTTAAAGTTTGGCTAGAGTCTAGTGTTCGAATTCTTAAAGCTCTACGATTAAAACTGAAACTTGACACTCTAAAGAGCTTAAACTGAAGCAAAACTGTCTGTAAAGTTCTTCTTAATAAAGCTCCACTATCGAAGCAAAAATTTCATAGTAGGAAGCTGTTAGTTTGAAAATAAAGTTTTACTACGTATGTCTCCTCGACTCAATTAAACATATGATCAGATTTGCCTACACAACGTTTTTAAATTGATGCTTAAATTTTACTGTTCAAAGCTTAAAGCTTTACGCTTAAAATAAATAAGTATTTGACTTTTTAATGATCAAGGATTAAGACTAAAACTTTGTTACTCTTTCAAGGTCTAAATTTTAAGCAAACATTTTACAAAATAAAGCTGTAATTATAAAACTAAAGTAGGATCACATAAAGATCTCAGTCTTAGTTAAAATGTGACTAAAATGACTTTTTAAAAACTCACAATTGAAACAAAAAACTGACAAAAGAAAGCTGTAAGTTTGAGATTCAAGTTTGACTACATAAAGTTCTTAGATTTAAGCTTAAATTCTATACTATGTAAAGTTCTATGTTAAAAATTTTACAAATGAAATAAGAGTTTGAGTAATAAAGTTCTGTGAATGAAACAACAATTAAAATCAAGCTCTAGGTTGTAAGCTAAAGTTTGATTAGATAAAGCTTTATGATGAACTTTTTTTTTCTATATAAAGCTCTTAGATGGAAGCTAAACTTTGTCACTATAAAGCGGTATAGTTATAGCAACAATAAAGCTCAAAAATAAAATTACAATTAAAGTAAAACTTTGAGATTGAAGCTAAAGTTTCACAAAGCTTAAAATTTGTTGTTAATATTCCAGTGGAAACTTTATGAAGCTCTTGACTTTATAGAAAAAAAGAACTGTCCTATTGAAGCTAAAGTTTGTGGTTAAAGTTCCGGTGGAAATATAAAGCTCTAAAATAGAAGTTGAAATTTTCTCAACATAAAGCTCCAAGATTAAAGCTCAAGTTGATTACAAATTACTTCAAATTTTAACCATATAAAGCTTGGGTATGTATTCTTTATAAAGATTTTTATATTATAATTATATAAATAAAGCTCTGAGATTGAAGCTGAAGTATGACTACATTAAGCTTTAAGTTTGTGCAGAAAGTTTTGCCTGAAATTTTATAAAGCTCTAGAAGTAAAGTAAATGTTTTACTATATAAAACAGTGATATAGAAGCTTCTTTTGGGAACTTTAGAAAGCTCTAGAATTGGAGCAAAGGTTTAACTATATAAAGCTTTAATATAAAAAACTTTGACTACATAAAGCTTTAATATTTAAATTTAAATTTAACTATATAAAGCTCTAAGATTGAAAAAATTAAATATGAGTTTATAAATCTCTAAGATTGAAGCTAAAATATGAGTTTATAAAGCTATACGATTGAAACTAAAAGTATGTGGTTATAAAGCTTTTAGTTTCAAGCTAAAGCTAGACTTAATAAGCTGCTGTATTGAAGCAACAATATGTATTTATAAAACTTTAAGTTTAAAGCTTTATTAAAACTAAATAAAGCTGTTCCAGTTAAAGTTAATGTTTTCAAATAAGAATCCATTTATTAAGCTTTATATTTAGGTCACTTTTTGGGCTTCTATAAAGAAGTTAAGAAAAACTCCAACCTTTTTATAATAAATATATTAATAGTTATGTAAATTATACATTAATTTGTTAATGTTTAATAAAAGCTAAGTAAATTGTGTGGAAAACGTTTTTTTGATAATTCATTAAAAGAAACGTGACTAAAGATGTTGATAAGTTTGTTATTTCGGTAGAAAAAATACTTTATTTTTTATCTATTTAAATAATTTTGTTTCTAAAAGTTTAAAAGTAAACTCCCTTTTATTTCCAACAAAAACCATTTGAAATGATTTTAAAAAAGCACACGTTTTAAAAGCCTCAAACGTATAACTATTAACCGAAAAATTAAAAAAGAAAACAACATTTTCAACCCAACTGAAAACACTTTTTTTAGATGACATTTTAAATTTGGTAGATTTTAACAAAAATTCTGTGTTTTTTTTCTTCATTCTCCAAACAAACACCTTTTATGAAGTGACGGAGAGAGAGAGAGGGAGGGCTTCTGAAAAAATGAATCATTTAAATTATGTAAGTCACGTTCTAAATGTAAACCAAAAGGGACCAAAAGTCATTGGTGTGTTGGTGGTGAAGTGGACAGAATAGTGACTGGGTTGAGGTATATGTTTGGGTATTTTTTTGGGGTAAATTAATTTTTATTTTTAAAAGCTTTTAAACTACTGTTAAAGAGTTTGGGTGGCTTAAAATGTCAGTGTGAAGAGTATTATGATTAAAGTAAATTTTTCCAAAAATTTTTTTAAATTAAATATTTTTCTTAAAAAAATTAAACTTTATTAACATTAATAACTTTATTTTGAATAAAAATTTTTCTACAATTATTTTTACTTTAAGCTGTGATTGCCCCTAATGTCTGCTGACTAATAAGTTGTTTGTTTATGTTCGGCCAGTCAGTCTGCTTTAGTTTTATTTTATTTGGTTTTGTTTTGATTTCTTTTCTATTCATTTTAAAAATGTTTTATGCTATATTTTCGGTTTATTACTTAGAAAAAAAATTTACCGAAAATTGGTGTTTAATTTTCTATATAGATAAAATAAAAAACATTAAGAATTCATGTCATATAGACCAGTAATGAAAAAATAACAAAAATCACTTGAAAAAGAGAGAAAAAAAAACAACTTAAATATATATTTTTTTCAAAGAATTTAAAAAAATATATTAAAAAAAAATTGTTTTAAAATTTTTATTTAACAAAGAAATTCTACGACTTTTAAAACAAATTTGGGCAAAAACTTTAACATTATCACAAATCAATACAAATTTTGACAAAATTTTAATGTCCTTACAACATTTTGTTCATAAAATAGCAAAAAATTGCAAAAAAAAAAACTGTCTTAACTAGAGTTAAGTTAAACTCAGTTATCTAGAGTTTAAACAAATTTAACTAAAGTTTAAATATACAACAAGCATTAAACTGTTTTTAAAAAGTTCTAAATGTGTTTTTTTATCATTAATAGTTTTAAAATGTTTTAATTTAAAGTTCAAAAACTATATATTTTCAAGCATCAAATATCTTTTAACATTTTCAGTTCTTCAGCATTAAATTCTATAGCCTTGGTTGTCTTTTAATGTTTTCTTTCCTTCACGTTTTTTTGGGTTGAAAATTCGTGATCATTTTTATCTTAATCTGTTTCAATTTTTTAAGTAGAAATATTTATTATAAATATATTTTTTCTATTAAAAAGCACAAAAATCTTGTCTAAGAGGCTTTGGCCACTTGTTATGATTTCCAAAAAAAAATATAAAGACTTTTAAACAATTGAAACAAAAAAAAATATTTAAACTTTTTTTCATTTTTTATAGGATTTTAATAAAAGTGGCAGACAAGTGAGAAATTCTACGAGGGTTAAGTGAATATTTATAGTATAAAGTATAAAAACATATAGTATTGAACTGATTGAATAATAACCAAAGTTTAAAGCTAAAAATTGACTTAATAAATTTCTGCAATTAAACTACTAGTTTAGCTTATGAAAGCTTACTACATATAAAAGCATAAAGCTCTACAGTATAGACTCGATTGAGACTTATTTTAAACTACTTAAAGCTTTCTAATTGCAGCTAAAGTTTAACTTTATAAAGCTTTAAATTAATAACTAAAGTTTTACAAAATAAAGCTTTGCAATAGAAGCTTAAGTTTGACAACATTAAGCTAGAAAGTTTGTATACAAAAAGTTTATGTATTAAAGCTAAATGTTAAGACTAAAGTTGAAAATAAAATTTTAGTTTAAAGGAGTCGGTAAAGGCTTACTTTAAACTACATAAAGCTCTTGAATTACAGCAAAATTTTAACTATATAAAGTTCTAAATTTAAAACTAAACTTTCACAAAATAAAACTTTGCAATAGAGGATTATGTTTGACAACATACAACAAGAAAGTTTGTTAATAGAAAGTTTAGTGATTACATCTGAAGTTTTACAGTAAAAAGTACTGAAAATAAAGCTCTAGTTTGAACAAATCAAGTTATAAGGCAATCTTTGAATACAGTCTTACTTTAAATCACCTGAAGCTTACCAATTGCAGCTAAAGTTTATCTCTATAAAGCTCTAACTTTAAAACTAATGTTTCACAACATAAAGCTCTGCAGTACAAGCTAAAGTTTTGCAATTTAAAGCTAGAAAGTTTGCAAACAGAAAGTTTATTGTTTTATTTCAAAGAGTTTTGAAAATAAAGCTTTATTTTGAACGCTTAAAGCTGTACAATTGAACCTTTAGTATCAATACATATAGCACTAAGATTAGAGTTAAAATTTGACCACACAAGGCTCCCAGGATGAAGAGTAAACTAAAGCCAAAGGTATTCTTAATAAATGACTAAAATGAAGACTAAATTTTTATAAAGCAAAGCTTTAAGGTAAGAGCCTAACATTTTTCTTGAATTCTAAAAATTTGATTACCTAGAGTTAAACTATTCAAACTTAATAAGCCATAAGGATGAAAGGTAGAGTTTGATTTCACAAAAGCTCTGAAGATTGAAGCTTATGTTTAATGCCCCATGTATTCGATGTAAAAATAAGATTTAAACATAGTTCTGTTGCATAAAACTTTAAAAACAAAAACAACTATTTGATTGAACACAATGTTTTTCTAAGATAAAAACTAAAATTTTGTTTAAAACACTAAAAGACGGAAGCTTTTTTTTAATAGAGCTATTAGTTTTAGGTCATCGTTTGACTTGATTTAGTTTGGCTACAGCTTTACTTTAAGCTTTTAGTTTTATACTAAAGCTTTTAGTTTTATAATAAACCTTTATAATTAAAGCTCAAACTTTTCTACAAAATGTATTAATATTAAAGCTATTGTTTGGCTCTAAGACGGAAGATTTAAAAAAAAGCTTTTAGTCTTCCTTTGACTTGACTAAAATTTGACTACAGCTTTACGAATTAGCTTTTAGTTTAAAGCTAAATATTGATAACATAAAGTCTTACCATAGATGCTCAAATGTGTCTAAATAAAGTTTTCAAATGGAAGCTCAAACTTTTCTACAAAATGTATAAGGATTAAAACTATTGTTTGGTTCCATGATTATAACTAAAATAGAAAGCTTTAAACTAATATTTTACTGACATAATATCTTAAATAAAAGCTTCAATTTGACTAGAGAAAGATGTATGATCGAAGCTTTTAATATATCACATAAACAATAAAAATTTTAAAAACGTATTAAGTATTAAGTTTAAGACTCAAGTTTGACTAAATAACGCTTTATGTTTAAAACTAAAATAAAAAGCTTAAACCTTATAAATTACTGAAAAAATCTCTTAAATAAAAGCTTTAAATTGACTAGATCTAAAGATCTATGATTAATCTTTTTTACATCAAATAAAGATTAAAAGTTGAAAAACTTAGTTTGACTTAAAAAAGTACTAAGTTTAAGACTCAAGTTTGACTAAATAAAGCTTTGTGGTCAAAACTAAAATAGGAAGTTTAAAACAAATATTTTACTGAAAAAATCTCTTAAATAAAAGCTTTAAATTGACTAGATCTAAAGATCTATGGTAAAAGCTTTTAATACATCACATGAAACCTTATGATTCAAGTAAAAGCTTTGCTACTGTATTAAAGTTCTCTGTATTACCTTACTCGCTTAAACTAATAGCAAACTTCATGTCGCTGATATTGATAATGATAACATTGATTTGATATGATTTGATCCTCTATGGCCATTACATGTGTTTTTTTTTGTTTTGTGTACAGATTACTAATATGATTTCCTAAAAATGAATATGTTGTTGATGTTGTTGTTGCTGCTGTTGTAAAAGTAAATATACAGTTGTTATTTGTTTAACAAAAAAAAAATACACTCTTGCCATAGATTACTTGGAAGAACGAGTACTTTTAGTATTGGAATATATAGAATCATTTTTATTTAAAAATAATAAAAAAATCTATAGTTTATCAAACAAACAAACAATATCACTGTATGTGTGTGTGTATACATATGTATAAAATATCTTCGAGTGTGCATTGATTTATGTGTGTTATTTTAGGCACCACACGTTCAAGTATCTTGTAAATACAAATCCAAACTCTCCAACAACAGACACTCGAAGTTTTTTTTTTCTTTCCACTACAAACACTGTAGGAAGTTTAAAAATCTATAGTAAAGTTAGAAAAAAGGGGTAAAATTTTGTTCTTTTCTACCTTATTCCTATGTTTCGGAGTGTATAGTTGGTACTTGGTTGAAAACTATATAACAAAATCATGAATTGCATTTGTTGGTCTTTATAATCATATATTGAGAAAAAAAAACTGTATATATTTTTTTACGATTTTTTTATTTATGTTTAAACTTGTACAAATAAAACATAAAAAAATAAATTCCATAATAGAAGTAGTTCATTTGTAAAAGAAAACTATAACAACAATGAACAAAAAAAAAAACAAATATTATTTATATGAATTGTATGGAAAAGAAACGTGTTCGATATCAGTTGGGAAACGGTTGCAATTGCACATTATTATCGTCAATAATACTACATATTTTAAAAAAACAACAATAATAATAACACGAAACGAAACAAATTCCTTAAACCATGTTGAACACAACCAGAGAGGAAACAAAATTTACGACTGGGTCAGAAATAATAAAAATAAACTATAAATATAAAGAAAATAAAAAAATAATTTTATTGCTATCAAAAATTTACAAATTGTTTAAAGTTGTTATAGTTAAAGTGCTTAATAGTCTAGAAGTGCTCCAAATAGTCTGTGTAGATTTTTTCATATTTTATTGAATATATATCCGGCCTTATTTTATAAAACATTCAATCAAAAAAATGGAAGGGAAATGAACTAAAAAAAGACCTACGATGGATGCTAAACTACAAAACGACACATGGTTGCAGCGATAGTTGGACCACTAAACGAGCTTTTCTGCAAGATTCTCAAGCTGAACAAACCTATACATGATTCCAGCAATAGTTAGACTACAAAACGAGCTTTTTTAGTAAATTCTCAAGCTGGACAAACCGATACATGATTCCAGTGATAGTTAGACCACAAAACAAGCTTTTCTACTAAACAAACCGCTACATGATTGCAGCGATAGATAGACCACAAAACGAGCTTTTCTGCAAGATTCTCAAGCTGAACAAACCGATACATGATTGCAGCGATAGTTGGACACCAAAACTAGGTTTTCTAATAGATTCTCAAGCTGAACAAACCGATACATGATTGTAGCGATAGTTAGACTACAAAACGAGCTTTTCTAGTAAATTCTCAAGCTGGACAAACTGATACATGATTGCAGCGATAGTTGGACCCCAAAACTAGGTTTTCTTATAGATTCTCAAGCTGAACAAACCGATACATGATTGTAGCGATAGTTAGACCATAAAACGAGCTTTTCTCGTAGATTCTCAAGCTGAACAAACCGATACATGATTGCAGCGATAGTTAGACCACAATACGAGCTTTTCTGCAAGATTCTCAAGCTGAACAAACCGATACATGATTGCAGCGATAGTTGGACCGCAAAACTAGGTTTTCTTATAGATTCTCAAGCTGAACAAACCGATACATGATTGTAGCGATAGTTAGACCATAAAACGAGCTTTTCTCGTAGATTCTCAAGCTGAACAAACCGATACATGATTGCAGCGATAGTTGGACCACAATACGAGCTTTTCTGGTAGATCCTCAAGCTGAACAAACCGATACATGATTGCAGCGATAGTTAGAAACAAGCTTTTCGGATAAATTGTCATGTTGAACCCTCAAATAGATCTAGGATCTATAATTCATTAAAATTAGTGACAATTTTTAATTTTGGGCAATTTGTGAGCAATGATGAAATTTTATATTAAAACTAGTCAAAACAAGAACCATCATATATAGAGGAAATTTTCGAAAGTTAAGGGACAAAATGTTATTTCGTGATAAAATTGAATCAAAGTTCTGTTTAGAAATATTGATGGAATATTGGACATAGTTCACATCTGAAACCATTTAAGCATTCAGCATAAGTCTTAATCTTAAATGTAAAATTTCAATAGTTCCTGTTCTCAAAATGCCAAAAAAAAACACAAATTGTTTAAAACAAAAAAAAAATCGAGAATTTTAATGAAATATTGGTCCAAGATCCACGCTGACACTATTTTTGGATTCAGCGTGGAAAATTACCAGGAAGATGAGTTTCGAAACAGGTTCGTCTTTGAAAAGTTGTATAAATGATGAACCAACACTATATCATAATTTACACTATGAAAGCTAGTAATGTCTAAAACTCGAAAAAATGGACTCAGAATGAAAGTGGAAACAATGTTCTATCAAAATTCTCGATTTTAAAACCATACATCACTATAGTTGTAGGGTATTAGAATCACTTTCTGAGTCGATTTAGATATGTCCGTTCTTGTGCGAACGCTACGGGTCTCAATTTTCAAGATAATTTGATGAAATTTGGAACATACTCTTCTTTTGGTTCAAGGACGAAAAGGACACTATTTAAAATGATTTTAATCGGTCCATTTTTTCGCCTAGCCCCCATACAACCGTACCCCCGAATAGGTTCTTTGAGCTCACAATTACTTTAAATGCTCTATTAAGTGAACAAAAGTCTTTAACAACCGATTTTTGTAATGATCGGGCCTCATTTGACGCTAGCCTCCATATGAAGTCCCCGTTAGAAAGTGACTCTCATTATTGTTGACTTGTGCAGGCCTTTAATAAGGAATTAAAACAGCAAACTAACTAAGTTTAAAACACAATTTAGACTACAAAACGGCTAAAACCTGAACTACAAAAACAGCAGGATTAGAGTTTAAATGTTAAACACAAAAGGAATTACAACTCAGTTAGAATTTAAGCGACAAAAGGACCTCCAACTACAACTAAAGAAGCCACTTGTAGACTAGTGACGATCGAATGGCCATCATATGACCTACGTATATCACGAGCCCTAATTCACATTCCGGGAGCAAATCTATGAAACTTCATTTAGGTGGTAACTGCCCACTTGCCTTTTAGGCTTCATGCTCGAAAACTAAACATTTCTAATAATAACTTCTACAGAAGCTGTTAAGACGAAGATAAAGAAGAGAGTACTGTCTAGTCAGTGTCCTGCCTTAGCGGAGCATGGAATGAATATGCTAGGAGTGTATGTTATACATGACTTAACGGACCTATCCGTGGCTGACATCCGAATGATAGAAAATCAGAGTACACGGATTGAAGTGTACTTATAGGTCAACCGCTTTTCTCTTTTCCAGTTATCACAAAGTTATCAGCGATATGGGCGAACAGAAAGAAGGGAGTACTGTCTAGTCAGTGTCCTGACATGGCGGCGCATAGAATGAATCTGCTAGCGGACCTATCCGCGACTGAAATCCGAAGGATAGAAAACCACAGTACATGGATCGAAGTGTATTAAAAGTTATCAGCGTTATGGAACCATGTGTGTATTTCCAAACCCAACCCAAAACTAAAGATAGACTAGAAAACTGCAAAAATTTATTTACGAAAAGACCAACACTCCTTGCAGAAGTGGCACCACAGAATGAGTAATTATTTGACTACCATCTAATCTAGATTGGCAGCTAAAAAGCTCTCTGACTTGTCTAGAAAGTTATACTTTAAAAAGTTCAACAATTGAATTCAAATTGATATTTAGCTAAATGTTAGTTTTAGCTTTAAGTACCTATATGTTAAATTCAATTATTTGTACATCCATTATGACACTTCATTTTAAATTTGACACAAAAATTCAAGGACTTTTTTTGAATATGAAAAATTCCTCAAATTATCTACCTTTTAAAAATATTGTTTTTTTAAACCAAAACTTTAACACATTTTTCTACTCTTCATTGTAGCAGGAAAAAAATACTAATAAATCTGTCAATAATAATGATTTATGAAAATTAAAAAAAAATCCAACAAACAAATATTGTTTCCCTTTTCTTATCGCCCGAGTATGACTCAAAAACATTATTGCGCATATTGAAGGAAGGCTCAAGTACGTCACATTTGAAGAAAAAAAAAACAGAAACGTTTTTCTAGTGATGAAGAAGGAAAAAAACCCACTTATCAATTGATTTTTTTCATTTTCTTCTTCTTTTGACATTCAATATATTTTAGTGGTGGTATTAAATATTTGTTGCTTATTTGTAATAATCATTGATTGTTGTTGTTGTTTTTATTTTA
Organism: Lucilia cuprina; assembly: GCF_022045245.1. Taxonomy (NCBI): domain Eukaryota; kingdom Metazoa; phylum Arthropoda; class Insecta; order Diptera; family Calliphoridae; genus Lucilia; species Lucilia cuprina. Next base: position 6,999,145 of record NC_060953.1, on the reverse strand, counting down.
TTTTCTTCTTTAATATGTATTTGAAAAGTTAAAGAGCCTGTTACTAAATTTCAATATACATGCATGTGTGTCTGCGTGTGTGTGTGTGTATAGGGAACGGTACTCTCATGTAAATATTTTGATAAAACGCCTGCTGTTTCTGTGTAAATATTTATTTTTTCCTTATAAAAATGTATTATTTTTTATATATTTAAGAACGAAGGGTTTGTATCCCTACAATCATTTCAATAAAATAAACATTGTTGTGTGGCACTCTCTCATTGACTGAGATCTCTAGTTACTCTTCACTCATACTTGAATAAATATAAAATAGCAGGGGGTTCATAGGAGAAACAGTTATTTCGTAATCATTACAAAACTCCTGTGATAGAAGTCGAAGATAGACTATAAGCAGACTCTATCCAAGAAAAGAAGTTAGACTACAAAACATCTATGATTGTTGTTATGAAGTTAAGCTACAAAGCGTCATTAATTGGACTACAATATGAACCAAGATTGAACCTGAAGTTAAACCAAAGGAGTTTTTAATTTAAGCTAAAGTTAGACTACAAATAGTCTTAAAATAGCACTACAAAACTATCAACAAAGCTACAACTCGGGCTTTCTGCTGCACCAACGAATAAACTACAATCCCACCTAAACGATAGGCTACAAAGCTACTAGAGATGGAAGACAAAGTTAAACTACAAATCGTCAAGTGATTGAACTACAAATTAACCTTCGATTGAAGCAAAAGTGGGACTACAAAAATACTCACGTTTGAACTACAAAAAGGTATTCGTTTCAACATAAAGGCTGTAGAAAATATTCAAGATTAGACAACAAATCAAACTTTGATTGAAACTACAAAGAGATTTAAAACGATAGGCTACAAAGCTACTAAAGATAGAAGACAAAGTTAAACCACAAATCGGCAAGTGTTTGAACTGCAAATGAATATATGCTTGAAGCTTTAGTAGGACTACAAAAATACTCACGATTAAACTACAAACATGTATTCGTTTAAACGTAAAGTTTATAGAAAGTATTCAAGATTAGACAACAATAAAAATTTTGATTGAAACTACAAAGAGATATAAAACGATAGCCCGCAAAACTACTAGAGATTGAAGATAAAGTTAAACTACAGATCGTGAAGTGAATGAAGTACAAATGAATATTTGATTGAAGTAAAGTAGGATTATAAGAAATACCCACGATTGAACTACAAAATGGTATTCGTTTGATCAGAAAGTTAGATTACGAAGAGGGGTCAAATGAATATAAACAGATCTACGATAGATATAAACTATAGGAGGCTACAAAGCGATCCTAGATAAAAATAAAGTTAAACAACAAAAGGACAAGTAAAATATTAATGATTAAAGCAATAGTTAGGCTACAAAGTGACTAGTAATGGAAGCTAAACTGCAGAACTACAAAACAACTTAAGATTAAGGCTAAAGTTAGGCTACAAAAAAATCATGATTGGACTACAAAGATATTCGTTGGAATATAAAGTTTTGCTACAAATAGACGTGGAACTGGAATGTAAACAGATCTACGATTAAAGAAAAATATAGGCTGCAAAGCGGACTAAGATAAAACTTTCAAAGATCTATAATTGAAACAAAAGTAAGGTCACAAAGCGACTTGGAATGAAAACTAAAGTTCAACTACAAAACCACAAGCGATTAAATCTGAAGTTTGACTACAAAACCACTCATGATGGGACTACAAAACTATATTCATTTAATGATAAAGTTAGGATACATTGATGCATGAAGTAATGCAGAAGTTATTCTACAAAGTGATGTCAGATTAAGGCCAAAGTTAAACAACAAAAAGTCAAGCGATAGACTTTAAACAGATCTTAAAGAAACAATTGTTAAGTTACAAATGTGTTTGGGATTTGAATACAGCTAGTTATGGAATTGAATCAAAATGTAGACTACAATAAACTTATGAGTAGGCTCCAAAATAACATATAATTAAATCTGAAGTAAAAGTTCGAAAAAGGACTTAAATCGCGTGTCACAAAGAAATTCTATTGTAGCCGAAGATAGTTCTTAAAAACAAGAAATTACTTTTTTCCCTTCCCTCTATAAATCTTGGCGCAATTCAAGTCTAGTAACTACATCTTAGGTAACATTAAACACCAACATCAATGTGAACATTAAAATACAAGAAGTTTTGGCAAGAACCCCAATATAGAAAAAAATCAATTTCATTCAAATAACATACAAGCTCAAACACAAGAAGACTGTTTCATACCCGTTTATACAAGAAAGAAGGTTTAAAAAGGCCTCAAAAAAGCCCTTGAGCAAAAGATAAAAGGACTTCGAACTCCACTTTGAACAGACTTTAATCTAAACACAAGTTTTATCTCTATAATCAGTTTTAACCGAAATTTCTGAATTCAAGTTTTCACTGAAAGGATCAAATCCTTTGAAATTTAACAAAATTCTAAAACATAAGAAGTGGATTAAAAGGAAGAAGAATAGAAGAACACAAAAGTCATGAGGAAGGCCTGTATATCTCAGGCCTTTTTCTCTTCAACATTAGGTTGCAACAACACAGTTTTGACAACAAATTGTGCTGCATCTATGTATGTACACAAAAACACACATGAAATGCTGCTACACTCATATTAATGTGTTTATATAGATGACAACGCCTTCGATATTCAACTACCATTCTTATGCATGTGTCTGAAGCCAACTACAAATATTCCACAGACATCTAGCCAGCACCATGATTTCTCTAAAATACTTCATACTACCTGACATTGTGACTGACTTTAAACATTTATTTTCAAGAGCTCACGCAAAAAGTACAATAACAACAACAATGATGATATAAAAATAAAATAAACATGATCCTTTTTCCAAAAAAAAAAGAAGAAAATAAAAACGAAAAGACAACAACAATTCTTTAAAAGTATCTACCAGCATCTTGCTTAAAACTGAATGACATTCACACACACACAAATACAATATTCAAATATTTCAAATTTTAGTTTTTTTACAAAGAAACAGAAATACATCTACACTAGCTGCTATATATGTATTCCTGTTTATGTTATATGTTGAGATAGATATTCTTTGGTATCTTTAAGATCTTTGTTGTTGTGTGTTATGCTAGAACATTAATCTGTCGTTACGTATTCTTGTAGTTCATAAACAACAACACAAAAATCTTGCTGTTAAAGAAATAATCAAAACCCAAAAAAAAAAAACAAATAAAAATCCAAATAAGAAATTAAGGATGTTGGAGGAAAACAGTGTGTGTTCACCTTCTAGTGTGACAATTCTTGTAACACGAACAAATTCTTTTTAAAGGTTTTTTTCATCTACTTTGTTATTGGATTAAAACGGTGTGCTGCAGCGTGATTTTTAAGAGGAAGGTTAACGTAGGTTGGTTAGAGGATTACTGTATAGATTTCAAAAGGAGTTAAGAAAACATGGAAGAAGTAGTTGAAGAGATTATATAACCAAAGTATGAACTATGTAGAAGAGAACAAGAGCTGAACAAGAACAGAACTAGACCGGAATTAGAACAGAACTAAAACAGAACTTAAACAGAACTAGAACAAAAATAAAACAGTACTAAAACAGAACTAGAACTGTACTAGAACAGAACTAGAACAAAACTAGAACAGAACTAGAACAAAACTAGAACTAGAACAGAACTAAAACAGAACTAGAACTGTGCTAGAACAGAACTAGAAAAGAACAAAACTAGAATAGAACTAGAACAGAATTTGAACAGAACTAGAACAGAACTAGAACAGAACTAGAACAGAACTAGAACAGAACTAGAACAGAACTGGAACAGAACTGGAACAGAACTAGAACAGAACTAGAACAGAACTAGAACAGAACTAGAACAGAACTAAAACAGAACTAGAACAGAACTAGAACAGAACTAGAACAGAACTGGAACAGAACTAGAACAGAACTAGAACAGAACTAGAACAGAACTAGAACAGAACTAGAACAGAACTAGAAGAGAACTAGAACAGAACTAGAAAAGAACTAGAATAGAACTAAAACAGAGCTAGAACAGAACTAGAACAGAACTAGAACAGAACTAGAACAGAACTAGAACAGAACTAGAACAGAACTAGAACAGAACTAGAACAGAACTAGAACAGAACTAGAACAGAACTAGAACAGAACTAGAATAGAACTAGAACAGAACAAGAACAGAACTAGAACAGAACTAGAACAGAACTAGAACAGAACTAGAACAGAACTAGAACAGAACTAGAACAGAACTAGAACAGAACTAGAACCAGAATTGAATAAAATATCTTATGAACATTAAGACACTATGTAAATTTATTTTTTGCCCCGAAACAAGTTTTCAAAACTCCAGTTGAATTATAGTTTTTATAATCAAACATGCAACACAATTGCAACCACTGCCACAGCACCATCATCATTTCCCGAAAAATATATGACATAAAAATGCTACAGTCATAAATGCAGCAACAAATTGCAAACAACTTGCCACAGCAACAGCCACAACAACTAAAAAGGAAAAATTTTGTGCAACACGTTTTCCAAAAAGATTATCAGCAAGATTTCTTACTATTTCTTTTCATTTCCATTTTTCAATTTTGTATATTTATGCCCCAAGATTATTTTCATTTGATTATGTATTTTATTTGGCAAAAAAAGGAAGGAAAAAAATTGGAAAAATTTTAATGTCGCATATGGTGTGAAAATGATTACAAATCCTGCTGTTGCTGCTGCATCATAATAATGCAACAAACATGAGAAATCTTATTACTTAAATCATTTTTCGATTTGAAATTTTGCTGGTGTATTTTTCGCATTAAAAACACGTTAAATATAAAACCGAAAATAGATTTCAAAAGACAGATGTACAGACGGACATCGACAGTTGATTATGAAGTCGAGTACGAGTAGTGTAAATACTTGTATGATTTTATAGTTGATGTTACTTAGAAATTGAACAGACATCCTGAGACAATGTTTATGATTTGTTAATGAAATAAATTTGCTTTTCATTTTGTCTCTACATACATTTTTCTGTTTAATACTTGATCATTTATTTGTTTTTGTATTATTTTCTGATTTAAAGACAAGATCTTTGTTTGGGTTGCAGGCATTGAGAAATCGTGTTGTTTTGTCATACCCGTTGTATCTGTATTGTGTGTCTTGATGATGGTGTCTTATAAGTCTCAGGTTACATGAGAAATTGTCATCATATTATTTTGGGTTTGTGTTTTTATGAAGAACAACACCAACACCAACAGCAACAACAAAATTTTATATACAGTTGACAAAAACCAAAATAAAAAATTATTATTAATTTAAAAATGCAATGAAGAGGAGAGAAGAAACAAAAAATTATTGGAATTTTACTACGTGTGTGGGTAATGACGTTTTGGCTGCATCATCTCAAGAATGCAACGGCAGCAGCCGCACAATTTCGGTTAAAGTCGTCTCTCTACATTGTTTAAAGATTCTTTTTTATGGATAATATTTTGGAAATTGTCATGGGATTCAATTTTGATTAATATTCAAATATCGAAAGATGTTTATCATTGATCTCATGGGGTTTAAAATTAAAACATAAATTTCTTTACAAAATAATTTCGGGGAAATTATTAATGTTTGTCTTTGTGTTTTGAGTTTAAGTTGTTAATTTACTAAACGATTGAAAAGACATAAACAGAGATAGTCATTACATTGTTTATGGCTAATTTTAAATTATAGTTAGAGACATTAACACAGTTGGGGTAAGAGAATCTTAAATGTTAGATTTAAAGAGATAAAATATAAATTTATAAAATATTCTTTAAAAAAATAAGGTATTTTTTTAAATGGAAACTAGCTTAACAAGAACTGAACTAGAACTGACCTAGAACTGAACTAGAACTGAACTAGAACTGAACTAGAACTGAACTAGAACTGAACTAGAACTGAACTAGAACTGAACTAGAACTGAACTAGAACTGAACTAGAACTAGAACTGAACTAGAACTGAACTAGAACTGAACTAGAACTGAACTAGAACTGAACTAGAACTGAACTAGAACTGAACTAGAACTGAACTAGAACTGAACTAGAACTGAACTAGAACTGAACTAGAACTGAACTAGAACTGAACTAGAACTGAACTAGAACTAGAACTGAACTAGAACTGAACTAGAACTGAACTAGAACTGAACTAGAACTGAACTAGAATTGAACTAGAACTGAACTAGAACTGAACTAGAACTGAACTAGAACTGAACTAGAACTGAACTAGAACTGAACTAGAACTGAACTAGAACTGAACTAGAACTGAACTAGAACTAGAACTGAACTGAACAGAACTGAACTAGAACTGAACTAGAACTGAACTAGAACTGAACTAGAACTGAACTAGAACTGAACGAGAACTGAACTAGAACTGAACTAGAACTGAACTAGAACTGAACTAGAACTGAACTAGAACTGAACTAGAACTGAACTCGAACTGAACTAGAACTGAACTAGAAATGAACTAGAACTGAACTAGAACTGAACTAGAACTGAACTAGAACTGAACTAGAACTGAACTAGAACTGAACTAGAACTGAACTAGAACTGAACTAGAACTGAACTAGAACTGAACTAGAACTGAACTAGAACTGAACTAGAACTGAAATAGAACTGAACTAGAACTGAACTAGAACTGAACTAGAACTGAACTAGAACTGAACTAGAACTGAACTAGAACTGAACTAGAACTGAACTAGAACTGAACTAGAACTGAACTAGAACTGAACTAGAACTGAACTAGAACTGAACTAGAACTGAACGAGAACTGAACGAGAACTGAACTAGAACTGAACTAGAACTAAACTAAAACTGAACTTGAACTAAACTTATACTTATATGTATGCAATTCTCATAAACAATGTTTGCCCAGATTCCTTCTTTATGAGAATTTCACAACTAAAACTAGAAAATCATTCCCATGAATAAGAAAACTAAAAAAAAAAATTCTGTTAAGAATTTATTTTACACCTTTAACTAGTTTTTCAGTAACTTGATTCTTACATTATTTTATAGTTAATTTTTTTTGTTTTTATTTTCGATGTCATTTAATTTTTTCTCATTTTTATATCACACTTCATATGAAAGACGTTGTGCTTCAATGAACCCCACAAAAATACATAAATATATAGGAATACATATTCTCTATATGAGGCGACATAAAGAAATTGATTAAATTAACTTTTTACACATTGAATTGTTGCAAGCAACATCTAAACAACATATCAGATTGCACACAACACTCAAGAACACAATAAAAGCAACAGCCACAAAACTACGACAACATTAATACAAAAAAAAAATGTATTGAATTGAAACGAGATGAAATGAAATGAGTTGAGACAACAAAATATTAACAACCATAATAATTTATTTCGTGGTGTTTTGTTTTATAAGATAAACATCTATATATTGGGATGTTGGGTATGTATGTGTTTGGAGCACAAAGGAGATAAAAAATATTTATTGAAATTAAATACAGTTTTTAATGAAAAATATCAAGTAACATATACAATGGAAAGGAGCAAGAGGAGAAGGGGAAAATGAGAGTTGCCATTAAAATAATGATAATAATATGATTACATTTTTGGATAAGAAACAAAGAAAGTTGAAGACTACAAGTTTAAATAATGTTTAAACGACTAGATTAGACTAGGAAATGTTTGTCTTACAGTCAAGTTTCAGTTCGGTTGTAGTTCAAATTCAATTCTAGTTTAATTCTAGTTCTGTTCTAGTTCTGTTCTAGTTCTGTTCTAGTTCTGTTCTAGATCTGTTCTAGTTCTGTTCTAGTTCTGTTCTAGTTCTGTTCTAGTTCTGTTCTAGTTCTGTTCTAGTTCTGTTCTAGTTCTGTTCTAGTTCTGTTCTAGTTCTGTTCTAGTTCTGTTCTAGTTCTGTTCTAGTTCTGTTCTAGTTCTGTTCTAGTTCTGTTCTAGTTCTGTTCTAGTTCTGTTCTAGTTCTGTTCTAGTTCTGTTCTAGTTCTGTTCTAGTTCTGTTCTAGTTCTGTTCTAGTTCTGCTCTAGTTCTGCTCTAGTTCTGTTCTAGTTCTGTTCTAGTTCTGTTCTAGTTCTGTTCTATTTTTGTTCTAGTTCTGTTCTAGTTCTGTTCTAGTTCTGTTCTAGTTCAGTTCTGTTTTAGTTCTCTTCTAGTTCTATTCTAGTTCTGTTCTAGTTCTGTTCTAGTTCTGTTCTAGTTCTGTTCTAGTTCTGTTCTAGTTCTGTTCTAGTTCTGTTCTAGTTCTGTTCTAGTTCTGTTCTAGTTCTGTTCTAGTTCTGTTCTAGTTCTGTTCTAGTTCTGTTCTAGTTCTGTTCTAGTTCCGTTCTAGTTCTGTTCTAGTTCTGTTCTAGTTCTGTTCTAGTTCTGTTCTAGTTCTGTTCTAGTTCTGTTCTAGTTCTGTTCTAGTTCTGTTCTAGTTCTGTTCTAGTTCTGTTCTAGTTCTGTTCTAGTTCTGTTCTAGTTCTGTTCTAGTTCTGTTCTAGTTCTGTTATAGTTCTGTTCTAGTTCTGTTCTAGTTCTGTTCTAGTTCTGTTCTAGTTCTGTTCTAGTTCTGTTCTAGTTCTGTTCTAGTTCTGTTCTAGTTCTGTTCTAGTTCTGTTCTAGTTCTGTTCTAGTTCTGTTCTAGTTCTGTTCTAGTTCTGTTCTAGTTCTGTTCTAGTTCTGTTCTAGTTCTGTTCTAGTTCTGTTCTAGTTCTGTTCTAGTTCTGTTCTAGTTCTCTTCTAGTTGTTTTTTAATTAAGTCACTTCCAATCCTTGTACTTCTCCCTCCCAAAAACTTGATAAAGTGACTTAATTTCAACTTGTCCACAAAAATCTCCCCCCTTGATTAACAGTATATCTATAGCAATTTGTTTATAACATTTACAACTTAATTAGTATTAAATACTATAGATATTTGTGTGTAGATTACGTATAAATTGCAATTTATTTCCAACATCGACTACAACTTAATTACACAGAGATAGACGACACCCAAAAACTCCACAAACCCTCTTGCTTATGTTTAGTTTGCCGAAAAAAACCATTATAATTATTTCTCCATAATCTCCTTTAATTTAGTGTCCTTTCGAGCAGCAGCAACAACAAGGAAATAAAGGATAACACCATATCATTGTCATATAAAGAGAGGAAACATTTTTAGCATATAAAACAGATCATTAATAATAATGCAAAAAAAAAGCAAAGAAACAACAACAACTAAAACTACAAGAAACCTTTGAAAATCCTTTTAGAGTCCTTTTGTTGCTTCAAAAATATTCTAACAAACAACGCAACGCAACGAAACAACAATTGCTTAATATACCTAGAGCTTAAAATCTCTGAAGGGAATTTATGTTTAAAGTAAAAGTCAAAGTTCAAAAACCTTTTTAGCTATTCGTACAAAAAAATAAGCAGAAATAAAAGCAAAAATATCTTCAACAACTGGAAGAGAAAACTACAACAAAGCACAGTAGTACAGTGAAGACAACATATTTTGCCAGCGAAATTATTGTTCAAGTTTTTTTTATTCCCTTCTAGAAAACCTTCTTTTATTAAAAGGAGTCAACATTTTATTTACATAAATCTACTTCAACATTCAATTTTTGCCCACTGTTCTCCGCTAAAACTAACATTAAGTAAACGAAAAAAACTTTGTGCGTTGTTCTGCTGTTGTTGTGCATAAAATAAAATTAATATAACAAAAATTAATTTTATATAAGGATAAACTAAAGTTACTTTTTTTTTTCTAAAACTCTATGCCGCTTAATGGGGGGAGGGGATGAGGCAAATCCCAAAAAAGATGTTAACATTTGCCTTTTCTTTTCTATTTTGATAAGGTCGCTCTTTTAGAACATTTACGCTTAAACAGGGCGTATAAGTGTATGTTGCTACTACTTTTTAATCCTATTTTCTGTTATTTTGCAAGTTTAATTATGGTTGTTTATTAAGCGGAAATGAAAATGAAACATTTACATTATAAAGTTACAAAACTTTGGCAAAAACAAAACCATGCTGTTCTGTTTCTTACCTTTTAAGAAGAAGAAGTTAGATGTTAGTGTGTCTGTGTAGTTCACACAGAAACACACGCATGAAATCACAGAAATACTCTCATAGAGAAACTCAAATGTAAAATTTTTCAAATCTTTGATTATTTTTTTAATTTTATAAGGAAACGGAAATAACAACAGTGCGTCTGTGTTTTGTTTAAGTAAGGGAAATAATGAAATTTAAAACTAAGGCAGTCAGATCTAGTTCTAGTTCAGTTCTTGTTTAGTTCTAGTTCAGTTCTAGTTCAGTTCTAGTTCAGTTCTAGTTCAGTTCTAGTTCAGTTCAAGTTCAGTTTTAGTTCAGTTCTAGTTCAGTTCTAGTTCAGTTCTAG
>NC_060953.1:6987159-6988655 GCF_022045245.1 Lucilia cuprina | reverse complement strand
ACAGAACTAGAACAGAACTAGAACAGAACTAGAACAGAACTAGAACAGAACTAGAACAGAACTAGAACAGAACTAGAACAGAACTAGAATAGAACTAGAAGAGAACTAAAACAGAACTGAACTAGAACAGAACTAGAACAGAACTAGAACAGAACTAGAACAAAAATAGAACAGAACTAGAACAGAACTAGAACAGAACTAGAACAGAACTAGAGCAGAACTAGAGCAGAACTAGAACAGAACTAGAACAGAACTAGAACAGAACTAGAACAGAACTAGAACAGAACTAGAACAGAACTAGAACAGAACTAGAACAGAACTAGAACAGAACTAGAACAGAACTAGAACAGAACTAGAACAGAACTAGAACAGAACTAGAACAGAACTAGAACAGAACTAGAACAGAACTAGAACAGAACTAGAACAGATCTAGAACAGAACTAGAACAGAACTAGAACAGAACTAGAACAGAACTAGAATTAAACTAGAATTGAATTTGAACTACAACCGAACTGAAACTTGACTGTAAGACAAACATTTCCTAGTCTAATCTAGTCGTTTAAACATTATTTAAACTTGTAGTCTTCAACTTTCTTTGTTTCTTATCCAAAAATGTAATCATATTATTATCATTATTTTAATGGCAACTCTCATTTTCCCCTTCTCCTCTTGCTCCTTTCCATTGTATATGTTACTTGATATTTTTCATTAAAAACTGTATTTAATTTCAATAAATATTTTTTATCTCCTTTGTGCTCCAAACACATACATACCCAACATCCCAATATATAGATGTTTATCTTATAAAACAAAACACCACGAAATAAATTATTATGGTTGTTAATATTTTGTTGTCTCAACTCATTTCATTTCATCTCGTTTCAATTCAATACATTTTTTTTTTGTATTAATGTTGTCGTAGTTTTGTGGCTGTTGCTTTTATTGTGTTCTTGAGTGTTGTGTGCAATCTGATATGTTGTTTAGATGTTGCTTGCAACAATTCAATGTGTAAAAAGTTAATTTAATCAATTTCTTTATGTCGCCTCATATAGAGAATATGTATTCCTATATATTTATGTATTTTTGTGGGGTTCATTGAAGCACAACGTCTTTCATATGAAGTGTGATATAAAAATGAGAAAAAATTAAATGACATCGAAAATAAAAACAAAAAAAATTAACTATAAAATAATGTAAGAATCAAGTTACTGAAAAACTAGTTAAAGGTGTAAAATAAATTCTTAACAGAATTTTTTTTTTTAGTTTTCTTATTCATGGGAATGATTTTCTAGTTTTAGTTGTGAAATTCTCATAAAGAAGGAATCTGGGCAAACATTGTTTATGAGAATTGCATACATATAAGTATAAGTTTAGTTCAAGTTCAGTTTTAGTTTAGTTCTAGTTCAGTTCTAGTTCAGTTCTCGTTCAGTTCTCGTTCAGTTCTAGTTCAGTTCTAGTTCAGTTCTAGTTCAGTTCTAGTTCAGTTCTAGTTCAGT
>NC_060953.1:6981397-6987059 GCF_022045245.1 Lucilia cuprina | reverse complement strand
AGTCTATAGTCTAGTCTTTAGTCTAGTCTATAGTCTAGTCTATAGTCTAGTCTATAGTCTAGTCTATATTCTAGTCTATAGTCTAGTCTATAGTCTAGTCTATAGTCTGTCGGTAGTACAGCTTATTTTTGGCCTACTTTTATATAGTCTAGTCCATATTCTGGGCTATAGTGAGCCTCACTGTGCATAATCATCATTCTCCACATTATGGATTTTATCTTGACTGGTCTGGTAATAATGTTAAAAGTAAATATTTGAAGAAATATTCAACAATATTTTACTTGTCAACCCACCTTACTTGCACCAACTATAAGAAGCAAAAATTTAACTTATTGCCACATTTGTCTGTCTGTCTGACTGACTATAGGGTTCGATACGAAATGTTGTTTTACATGTTTGATGATTGTTGTATTTGGTTTGATGTGAAACCTCTTTAACTCCCTCTCTCTTTTAGGTATTTTGGATTAAAGGATTTGTTTTGTATTCTAAATATAACTTGCAGCATTTTGTGGCAATATATGTACATTTTTATACTTTTTCGATATGTTCAATTTATTCTTTTTTTCTCCAAAATTTCTTTTTCTTTATTTGGTTTATTTTATGCCAATTTGCTTGGTATGAACATTTTTTCTGTGTTTCTCGTAAAATTTTCTATAATCTAGCGAATTTTTTATTGGTTGTTAGTGGTGGCAAGAGTCAAAAAAAATTTAGGAATAATAAACGAAATACCATTTAGTTTTTCTTTTTTTGTGGAAAAATTGCAAATGATTATTTATGGAAAAAGCTAAAAAGGAAAAGTAGAAGGCTTAGGCAACGTTGTAACATATTCATTGTATAAAATGAGGAAATACGAATATGAATTTCAAGAAGAAATTCGCCTAGGCCACAATCGGGCCTGTTAGAGAGAGAGAGAGAGAGAAAAACTGAATGAATTATTTTTCAGTGTTCAAAAACTTAGTTTCCTGGACGTAATTCCTAAGAATATTTCAATCAGTGTTGGTCAGGAATGTTGTTTCCGGAATAACATCACTTCCAAGATACTTGGATGTAACTTCGACAAATGGCTCGCAGTGGCAAAGAAAGTGTTCAAGCTCGACAAACGTCTTAATCCGCACGTCCAATTTCGCATAATTCCTGTGTGTCCACTCAGAATACGTACTATCATACTAACTTCAGAGTTGCTCATTTTGAAGAGATTTTTCGTCTTGATCTCATCAGGATCATGGTTCTACCCACTGTTTCATTATTCCAAGAGGTCTTATGGGATTCTCTCACCCATTGTTTTTAGTTCAGCTTTTGTTGCGTCGAATGGTTTTGCGTTTATCAGGTTAACTGCCTCGAGCTACCTTCCCTTTAAAGCTATTGCATTCACTCTTTCGTTACCGATTACTTCCGAGTGGGCTGGTAGCCATATGATTTGGTAAACGGTGGAATATTTTCAATATAGAATCCCAGCCTTAATTTATCCCCCACTTTATAGCCATCCGTGTAACAACGGATTCCTACTGGTATTTGCTCTAATGTTCCGCTTGACCAAGACGTACTATTTGGGATCAGCGTTTGTCAGAGTAGAACTAAGGCACCATTTCATGCCTATAGTTCTCCTACATATCGCCCAGCACCGAAGTGCTTTGTTGATCCTATCCTCTACGTGGTGTCTCCATTTTAATTTTCGGTCAAGGATTACACCTAAGTACTTCACTTTGTCTGTCACTGTTATCTTCTTGCCGAGGAAGCAAGGAAATTTTTATCATTCTTGTGAAAAGACAGATTTTCGTTTTTGGCGGGGTAACATTGAGGCCTCTCGGTTGAGCCCAGCTTAAGCTCGTATTCAGAGTGTCTTTAGCTCTTCTGGATTTTCAATATAGAACCCCAGCCTTACTTTATCCCACCACTTTATAGCCATCCGTGTAACAATGAATTCCAATGATTACTTTTAAAAGTATTCGGTTACTTTTGACACTAATCGCTTAATTTTAAAACTGACTTTTTAATTAAAATCTCTTGCTTTTGTAAATATGTAAACTTAAAAATTATACATTTTTGGGTTATAATTGTTAAGTGACTACCGATTACTTTTCTGTTATTATACAATCTGTTTGTTATCAACAATTTCCAATACATTTATTGTCTTATAAAAAGTAATTAAATTAATTTATTGTTTTTTTATATATTTATTATTATTTCCCAAAAAAACGTACACATTATATGACTCTCTTCCTTACACTCTTGTGTCATAAACAAATGATATTTATTTTTTCTTATTTTCTCTGTGTATATGTTTAAAACAAACATTAACCAAATACAACAAATATTTTCTTCATATAAAAATCATTGTTATTTTAATTATAATTACCAGACCCTATAAAACCAAAAAAAAAAAAAAAACTGAAAAAATTACATCTACAATCCTTAGCCCTTCCAGCAGATTCAGTGGTAGTAGTGCTTGCTTTGCTTATTTATATAAACAGTTTGTATGTAGTTGAGTCAATTGTGTGTGTGTATGTTTAACGAATTGTAGAGTAGAAGAGTGTATTAATATAAAAATTACGCACAATTTATTTATGACTCCCTCGCCTAGTTTGGGTTCAAAATGTGAGGAGTAAGTAAACGAGTACTTGCTTTACTCTTGCACTTAATATTCAGCGAGTACTCGTTTGGTTTGCTTTATTAAGTAAAAAAATAAAATTTTCTTTATTTTTTTTTAACAATTTCCTAAAGTTTATTTTTCTTTCTGTTGTTGGTGTTGTTAGTGTTGTTGTTGTTATTATTATTGGGCCTGGGACCTCTGGAGTCTGCTTGTTTACTGATTAAATTCACGACTTTTATATTGACTGGAAAATAAATATAAATAAATGAATGAGCAGCAACAGCAACAACAACAAAATAAACATATAAAATAGAGAAGAATGTTTTAAACATAGAGTAGAGAACAACTACAACAACTCCTTTTTACTCTTTATTTGTTTATGAAAATATAAAATGCATTCATTTTCACCCAAAAAAAAAAGAAAAAAAACTAAAAATGTTTAATAATATGCTCATGTTGATCATGATGTTGTTATGTTTGTTTTTCGAGTTTGTTATTGTTGTTGTTAGTTTTATTGGAGTAGGATGCATTTTATAGTAGTTGATGTTGTTGTTGTTGTTGTTGTCGCCGTTGTTCTAGTAGAAATACTAATACTAAAGAGTTAATTTGTAAACTCACGTTGTTTTTATTTGTTGTTAAGAAAACATCAGCCAGCAGCCTAGCAGCCATCAACATCGTCAGCATCATCATCATCATCATCAACATCATCAGTCTGTTTAAAATTCTGAGAATTTTTAAAGTTTAATGTTTTATTTTCAATTATAAATGCCACGTTACAATAATTTACAATGACTTCCTAGTCAGCCATGAGTTGGCAGAAGTAAAAACAACAAAAAATAAGAATGGGAAATGAGCCAATCAAAAAACCGGGGGGCATCTACAACGAATTTCACATAAAGCTACAACATGAAAAACTTTTAAAAAATGTCAACAAATATAGTTTAATTACTATGGAAAGCTTTAAGTAACCGGTTACTTGTGGAAAGTAACCGTTTAAATTAGATACAAACTTTACAAGAAACTCCAAAATTCTCAATAACAAGTCAATAAGATCATAGAAAATCAAGATTTGTATTAAAAATTTAAAAAGTAATCGGTTACGTTGTAAAGTAATCGGTTACTTTGTAAAGTAATCGGTTACTTTTTATAGCAACAATTGCTTTTTTAAACTAGACTTGGGCTTATTTAAACAAAAACTCAAATCATTTTAAATTATTCAAGATTTTCTTTTTTCAAAATTTTATGAAATTTACAAAGTAACCGATTACTTTTTTAAATTAACTATTAATATATGACTTTATTTTTAAAGGAAATGTTGTTTTTAAAGTTTTGTTTAAAGCAACATATACATTTTCAAATTAACTGGCAATTTTTCATAATAACCAATTATTTTTTAAAGTAACCGCTTATTTTTTTAAAGTAATCATGTAAATTTTCATACAATTAATTTAAAATGTGAAACAACTTAAAATTTTATTAGATATTCATATTTTTTTTTTTTAATTTTTACACTATTTGTAAAGTAACCGATTACTTTTTGAAGAAATCATAAAAATTAACTCATATTTAACGTAAAACGTGAAAAAGCCTAAATTTAATAGATTCTTCATAAATTTTGTTGAAATTTTTACAATTTTTGAAAAGTAACCGGTTATTATTTATAAAGTACTTTGTTACTAGTTTGAAATAACCATGAAAATTGGCTCATATTCAAAGTAAAATGTGAAACAGATTAAAATTTCATAAATTCTTCATAAATTTTCTCAAAAATTTAACAATTTTAGAAAAGTAACCGATTACTTTTTTGAAGTAACCAAAAAATATTTGATTTTTAAAGTAAAACGGGAAACAGCTTAAGAGTTCACGGAATTTTCATAAATTTCTTTGAAAATTTTACAAAATTTATAAAGTAACCGGTTGTTATTTGCAATGTAATCGGTTAACAGTTTAAAGTAACCATTAAAAATATTTAAAGTAAAATGTGAAAAATTTTAAAATTTCATAAATTCTTCATAAATTTTCTCAAAAATTTAACAATTTTAGAAAAGTAACCGATTACTTTTATGAGGTAACCATAAAAAATGATTGATTTTTAAAGTAAAACGGGAAACAGCTTATAAGTTAATAGATTTTTTATAAATTTCGTTGAAAATTTTACAATATTTGTAAAGTAACCGGTTGTTATTTGCAAAGTAATCGGTTAACAGTTTTAAGTAACCATTAAAAATTGGCTCATATTTAAAGTAGAATGTGAAAAATTTTAAAATATCATAGATTCCTCATAATTTTTCTCAAAAATTTAACAATTTTAGAAAAGTAACCGATTACTTTTTTGAAATAACCATAAAAAATTGTTGATTTTTAAAGTAAAACGGGAAACAGCATGAAAGTTTATAGATTTTTCATAAATTTCTTTAAAAATTTTACAAAAATTTATAAAGTAACCGGTTGTTATTTGCAAAGTAATCGGTTAACAGTTTTAAATAACCATGAAAATTGCCTCATCTTTAAAGTAAAATGAGAATAATTTTTAAATTTTATAGATTCCTCATAAATTTTTTTGGAAAATTTAAAAATTTTAGAAAAGTAACCGGTTACTTTTTTGGAAGTTATCATGAAAATTGTGTTATTTTTGAAGTAAAACGTAAAAAAAAAGACATAAAAATGGTTCATTTTTAAAGTAAAACGGGAAATAGCTTAAAGGTTCATAGATTTTTCATAAAATTTTTCGAAAGTTATGAAGCACTTATAAAGTAAGCGGTTACTTTTTAAAGATTCCATAAAAATGCTTGTTTAATTTCATAAAAATGTGAATGCTTACTCGGGAAAATGGGCGAATACTTACTAAAATAAAGATCACTTGCTTAAGTAACCGAAAAGAAATAATTTTAAGAAAATAAAGCGATTACTTTTATCATGATTTTCGCAAGTAACCCATTGTGATCTTTAATCAGTTACTTATATATATATAGTTAGTTAGTTAGTTAGTTAGTTAGTTAGTTAGTTAGTTAGTTAGTTAGTTAGTTAGTTAGTTAGTTAGTTAGTTAGTTAGTTAGTTAGTTAGTTAGTTAG
>NC_060953.1:6973371-6981297 GCF_022045245.1 Lucilia cuprina | reverse complement strand
TTCTAGTTCAGTTCTAGTTCAGTTCTAGTTCAGTTCTAGTTCAGTTCTAGTTCAGTTCTAGTTCAGTTCTAGTTCAGTTTTAGTTCAGTTTTAGTTCAGTTCTAGATCTGTTCTAGTTCAGTTCTAGTTTGGGGCACCCTATATTTAGGAGCAACTTTATTTGTTGTGTATGTATTTGTTATGTTGTCACTATGTTGTTAAGAGTGCGTAAACACATACTAACTTTCAGTCATTCATTTATTCATGTATGGGTACGTAAATAAAGCTTTGTTAACACAACTCCTACAAACAACAATAAAAAAATACTGAAAGAAAATAATGTAAAAACAAATTGTGATGAATAAATCAAGCATGTCACCCAATAATGCCCATGTATATAATATGAAAATTTCATCACGCTTTTAAATAGTTACAATATTTTGGGACTATGGAAGATTTTTTAGTAGAAAAGGATTATTTTTTTATCTCTCCTGTTCCCTTTTTGTGTTTAATTTGAGTCTTAAATTTCTTGAAGTGTATTTAAAACCTGCTTTATTTGAATGAGAATTATGTTTACGTAGTGTTCTCTCGTTTATTGTTATTTAGTTGTAGTTGTGCCTTTCACACATAAATAAAAACATTACTCTCTGTTGCTATACATCATAATGTTAGTTGACATATCAACATCATTTTGCTAAAAGGAGAAAACATTAGGATGATACTTTATTTTTGTAGAGGAAACATGTATTTATGATGTTTTCTATTGAATTTTTTCTATAAAATTTTAATTTATTCAAAAATTTTAAGAAATTTCAAAATTTTCTGAGATATTTTTTTGAATATTAAAAAAGTAGCTATAGCACAATTTGTGTCCTTACATCTTATATATCTCTACCAAGTTCTATTTTTTTAACTTATGTAGTTTAGGATTCAGCCACATATCCTTTTTTAGCAATATTATAAAATTATACTAAAACTGTTTAATTTTCACTGAAACCTAACTATTTCTTATATACAAAGAGAGCTTTCCTATTACTGTTTTGATTAAACCTCAGAAACACACACATTTACATATAAACTAACACATAAACATTCTATAAATGTATATATATGTAAAGAGAGAAAACAAAATCATCATGTTGTTTAAGGTTTTTGTGTTGTTATTTTACATGCAGGCATTTGGCTTATATGCATATAAACCACTACAGGAACATGTTTAATACTAGAAGAGGTATAGAAAAACAACAACTTAAACACATATTTCATTCACAAATGTTGACATTACTTGTTTTGACAATAATACCGCCGCCGACTATATCCCCACCATTATTTCATTTCATTTGAAACGGTGACGCGCTCATAGATCAAGGGGAATAACTGAAAATGTTGTGTTTGATTTTGTTGCCCCCAAAAGCAATACATATAGGCAGACAGTTAGTTAGTTAGTACGTAAGCATACATATTCATGCATGTCCTTTTACATTTTCTACCTCCCCGCGTCAGTTTAACATTCAATCAACCTGTTTTGGTGGTTGTTGTGCTGTTGATTTTTCTCTCCTTGTTTTGGTTAAAAAACGTGACTTGCATTAAAAATGTTCTGTATGCCGCAATTCATCAGCATTAGCAGGACTCATGGATGGTATTGTTGTTGTTGGTTTTTTGTACAATTGCAAGCATCACATCGTTTCGCATCTTTCATGCACAAAAACCTCAACCAAAGGGAATGTTAAATGTTATTGAAGTTCTATGTAAAGGTGTCGTTAAGGATTTTAAGATTTTTTTGCCGCTGCTGTTGTTGTTGTGTTATTTTCTATTTGCTTATTTCCACGGGACTTTATGCACATTAAGGATTCTCAATGATTGTGGTGTTTGAAGGTGGTGGCAGCAGTTGGGAGTTAAAACGCATCATCACTAAAAACAAAACGTCGGTAAGGAGTTTTGCCAAAGGATATTTTACTGCAATTAGTTGGTGGTATCGGGCAGAGTAGGAGTTTTAGTATGTAAAAGGTTGTGTGTGAGGGTGTTGCAAAAAAAAAGTTGAACTGGTATTTTGAAGTAAATGTCAAAGTAAGTAAAAAAAATAAACAAGAAAATGTTTTTAAATTGAAATTTGTCGGGAAGTTTGTTTTTTCTGCAATTTAAGCCATAGTAAAGAGAAAAAATTGAAAAATGTGCAGAAATTTCAATAATGTTTTTTTGTAAGTTGGAAAAATCCTTGAAATATTTAAGAAAATATAAAAGATTTTTTCACAACAATTTGTGGTTTTATGTCCTTTATATGTTTACCAAATTTTATTTTCCTAACTGCTTTATTTTAACTTTTCTTTATATATCCTTTTTCTTAAATTTTTCTAAATTATAATATTACACACAAAAATTACTTTTAACTTATTTTAAAGCATGGATTTAACAAGTTTTTTTATTTAAATTTCAAGTTTGCAACTTTATTTTGTTAATATATTGGCAAATATTAAGAGAATTTAGAAAAATATTTGCTCTACAATTTGAGCTTTTCGGTCCTTTATATAACCATCAAGTTTTATTTAGCTAACTGCTTTAGTTTAACTTTTCACCATATATCCTTTTTTGACAAATTAAACAAAATGAACATTTTTGCTGTTAAAACCGTGCGGATGTTAATTTAACAATTCGATTATAAAGTTTTTCATGAAAACAATTGCTATAATTTGTGTTTTTTAAATCCTTAATTGAGTTCACCAAGTTCTATTCAGTTAACTTCGCTAGCTGGACTTTTGGTCATATATCCTTTTTTTATTATTTAAATAAAATTGTTTTGCTCGAATTAACTTGAATTGCTTAAAATTAATAATGAAAATATTTTTTCTCTAAAATTTTTATTTGAGGAACAATTTTTGTAATTTTTTTCCTAAAAACTTTAGAAATTTTAAAAACTAATTTTACTACAATTTAAGGTTTTAAATCCTTTATATGATCACCAAGTTTCTCAACGCTGCCAACTTTAGTTTGAGTTTTGGTCACATATCCTTTTTTGTTGCATTAAATAAAATTTTGTTTTTTTACGGCAAAAACTATCCCAAATTCAGTTGAACAAATGATTATTACTAAATTAATATCAAATTTGAATGTGTGGTGGAATTTTGGTGAAAATTTTCTTATAAATATAAGAAAAATAAAAAAATAATTATACTACAACTTGAAGTTTAAAGTCCTTTATATGAATATAAAGTTTTATTGAGCTAACTTTATGTATTTAAGTTCCTGCCATATATCCTTTTTACACAATATTAATACTTTTTCATTGAATTACACCTTTCAGTAGCTTAATATTAATGTAGAACTGAAAACTATTTTTAAAAATGATAACATTTGAATTCGGTTAAAACTTTTGCTGATAAATCTGTTAAAATTTAAGAAAAAATTGTAAACAACTTTACTACAATTTGAGGTTTTATGTGCTTAATATGTCCACCAAGTTCCATTAGCGAAACTTTAACAGTTCAAGTTATCGCTATATATCCTTTTTTGTAAATTTTTTTAAAATTCCTATTTAATTCTTAAAATTTAAATCTGTTAAAATTTAAGAAAAATCTGTAAATAACTTTACTACAATTTGAGGTTTTATGTGCTTAATATGTCCACCAAGTTCCATTAGCGAAACTTTAACAGTTCAAGTTATCGCCATATATCCTTTTTTGTAAATTTTTTTAAAATTTCTATTTAATTTAAAATTTTACCATCTTTTGAAATTTTAGTAGATAAAATACATAAGAAAATATTTCCTGCAACTACAATTTAAGGTTTTGATTGCTCTTTAAGCTGCCCAAGTTTTGTTGTGATAACTGTTGTAGTTTAATTAGTAGCTCCGTATCCTTTTCTTTGTCAATAAAGAAATAAAAACTTATTATGCTAAATTTTTCTAAGAAATGATAATAAAAGGTTGATTTAAAGTAAAAATAATTTCCAAAATATCTTAGATTCTATTTCAACTTAAAATCTTATTAAAATCACAGGATGTTTCTTTCTACCAAAAAAAGGACTTTTAATACAAATTAAAATTTGCATATTCTTACAACATTTACTAATGTATTTACAAATGTGGTAGCCAAACTACAAACGCAGCTTTTTAAAGAATATAAAATCAACAGCCTTGGACTTCTTAATTATCATTATCCTTTAACACGGCTTTAGTTTCTAAGAATCCTTTTACATTAATTGTAAAACACAGTAAACAAGAAAATGGGATTATTTAAGTATTTGCTAAGTAAATAGCTTTTAAATGGGGATAGTGAAATGTTGTTGTTTTAGAAATAGTAATAGTAACTCATTACCGAATAGATTACTAGGGGTTAGTAAAGTATTAAAAGTTTTTTAATAAAGTTTTGTAAATTAAAATAAAGGTACATTTCAGTATTTAAAATCCTACAAAATGGAACTTTTTTTTTGGAAAATATTACGTTTGAATTAAATAAAAATACTCATTTATAAATAGCAGCCTAAAAGGCGGCAACAAAAAGTAATATGAATATAAAAATATAGTGTAAAATATTTACTAAAGACTTTAAAATATTAAAGCGTAAAGTGAAAAGGCAGAGAGTTATAAGTTGCAGAATCTTAGCAAGAAAGAATAACATTTTAATTTATCTTTATTTAAGACTAAAACTTATCAGACTATCTTCGCATTTAGCATATTTATATGCCGTCAGATTTTCTTTTTGCAAATGAACTTTTGTCGGCATTTTCCTTTTCTTTTTATATATATCTAGTGCATTCTCAGGAGTCATTAATGCAGTCATAAAAGAAGAAGAAGAAGAGCTAACGCAGACAAACTTACAATCATAAAGGATCAGCCTCCTAGGCGCGCGGGTAACAGTCAAATGGAAGAAGAAAAATGTTTGCAAGAAAAATTTTAAAGCAAGAAAAAAATGAACAAACTTAAGTAATATAGACGGCTTTAGCGATTCTACGAAACCCCTTTAGGTTAATTTAAATAAAAAGAAATATTCTTTAGAATTATGCGGTTACTTTAGTAAGTAATCGGTTACTTTTGTTAGAAACAAAGAAATCTTTGTTAAATTTAACTAAAATCATTTACATCTATAGAAAGTATTAATCGATTTTAATCAAATCCTTATAAAACATCTGGTTACTTCAAATCCTTTAAAAATTCTTGAGAAACCTAATGGTTACTTTTCTAAAAAAAACGATTACTTTTGTCTAAAACTAAAAAATAAAATATGTAAATTAATAAAAATTCTTTATAAATTCACAAGGATTATGAAAATATTTGAAATTGTATTGTAAAATCTTAGAAAAATAACGATTACTTGTTTGAGTAACCGATTAATTTTTTGGGTCAAAGTAAAAAAATAATTAAGAAACTAGACAATTTACATAAAAATGTAATTACAGGTGGTTTTCTTAAGCGGATTTGAAAAATTTTTAACAAAATCTTAAAAGAAACAAACAAACGATTACTTTGTTTTTGGTAACCGATTATTATTGTGAAAAATTGTGATACAATTGCAAACATTGTTAATTAGTTATTTATTTTAATATATGTTTGAGGATTGAAACAGTTTTGATAAAAATTTGAAGAAAATCTTTAAAAAATCGAACGATTACTTTTTTGAGTAACCGGTTAATATATGGAAAAATGAAAACAAAATATAATAAAAATCTACTCAAATGTGTAAATCATTTTCTTTACTCTTAAAAATGTTGTGAGCATTTTTAAGAAAACAAACGATTACTTTTTTGAAAAACCGGTTACTTTTTCCTTAAAATAAGAAAATTTATAAAAATATACTTAAATCTTAATTGCTTGTCATTTCCATATTTGCCTTAAAGTTATTTAAGGGAAAAATTTTAACAAAATCCTTAAAAACTAATGACTACTTTTCTTAAGTAACCGGTTAGTTTTTTTCAAAAAAGCTAAAAAAAAACTAAAAAATTTATCTAAATCTATAATTGATTTTCATTTCTATAAACAATTTTGTATAAATTTAAAAAAAAACTAACGATTACTTTACTAAGTAACCGGTTACTTTTTGCTAAAAGTTAAACAAATTGATAAGGAGATTTAAATCTGCAAAGAAAACACATTTTTATATGAAAATAATAACAATTTTTTTCTGTAAAATGTAAACAAAATCTTTAAAAACTAACGATTACTTTTTTAAGTAACCGGTTATTTTGGCCAAAAATTTGAAGTTTTTAAAAATTTACTTAAATTTTTATTTGATACTTAATAAAATAAAAAAATTAAAATAATTTTCTAAACAAATTTCAACAAAATCCTTTCATTTGTAGCGGTTACTTTTTCATGTAAAGTAAATTTTTTAACTTTAAAAACAAACTTTTAACTCCTCAGCATAGAGTATAATAAACTTGAAATTTTCACCAAAAGGGATAATGTATTATTTACAAAAAAAGCAGCACAGAAGAAGAAGGTCCTTACGAATAATACTCTCTCTCTCTCTCCAGCCAAAAATATACATTGTAATAAAAAGGAATAAAAAACAAAGAAGGTAAATGACAGTAATGTAAATAATGAAGTGGCACTGCCACTGCTGTTGACTGTGAGTTTAAGAATGTGTTATTATTTTGCAAAGCAAAAGAAAAGTGTGTCCTTTCATTTCTATGCGTATAATGATTTCGTCCTCTTAACAGTAGGGACTGATGATGATGGTGATGGTTGTTGTTGCTGTTGAAAATGTGATTAAAATAAAGATAAATGAGAATTGAGTGAGTGCCGCAAAAAGTGTAAAGGAATAATTTTGCAATTATGGTAAAAAAGTAAATTTATAAAGTAATTTAACAAAAAATTTTAAATTTAGAAAATTTAAAGAAAATTTTAATAAATTTTGCTGAAATTTTAAAATTCAAATTCCTTGAACAAAAAACTGTACAAACTTCTATTTTTTGTTGCTTTATTATTTAAGAAGCAATTGCAAGGAATTAAAATTTAAAAATTCATTTTATACATTCACAGTTATTCCCTTAATCTCTTAAAATGAAATTAAATAGAAAGCAAGACAATTTTGAACGATTGCTTAATAAATTGTTAAAATGAATTAGTGAAGATAACTAAGAATTAGAAAAATGCAGAAATGTAAAAAAATCTTAATGAATTTCCAGGGATTTGCAAATATTTACAAATCAAATAGAACTCAAAAGACTACTAGAAAGGAAAAAAAATGTCTTTGTTAAAAGAACAAATAAAATTAACTATAATAGATTTGTTTTTAAAGAAACTATAAAAAGTTCTAGATTTTAAACAAGAAAAATACTAAAAAATTATAATTTCTTTTCAATTAACAAAGAATTTTCTTTTTAGTTAAGAATCTTCTACTTTTCATCATTTGTCTACAAAAAAAAAAAAAAAAAAAAAAATCAATTGACAACTAAGTATTTTTCGAATAGTTGGTAAATTTTCTGGGAATCACTCAGTCACTACTTACTTATTTACATAAATAAATATTTGTTTATTGAAAAAAAAAACAGTTCTTGAATATTGTTACTAGAAAATTTGTTAAAGCAATTAACATTTTCCGAGAGAAAGATTTACTAGAGTCATCGTCAGTTGTTGAAGTAATATTTGCATAAGAACAAATAACACCTACACTTTCGACGTCAGCAGCGTAAGTGGAAACAATAGATAGTGATGTTGCACCCTATTGCAGGTTAATATGGTTTTAAATTTTTAATGTAACAAAAAAATTTTGGTAAAATACATGGTAATGCTCAATACCAACCAACCAACAACTCAACTCAACAACCAACCAATCCACCAACCAACAACCCAACTCAACCAACAGCACAACTCAACCAACTACACAACTCAACAACAAACCAACTAACCTAACTAACTAACTAACTAACTAACTAACTAACTAACTAACTAACTAACTAACTAACTAACTAACTAACTAACTAACTAACTAACTAACTAACTAACTAACTAAC
>NC_060953.1:6971718-6973271 GCF_022045245.1 Lucilia cuprina | reverse complement strand
TATAGTCTAGTCTATAGTCTAGTCTATAGTCTAGTCTATAGTCTAGTCTATAGTCTAGTCTATAGTCTAGTCTATAGTCTAGTCTATTATCTAGTTTATAGTCTAGTCGATAGTCTAGTCTATAGTGTACTCTATAGTCTGGCCTATAATTTTCTCAAAAATATTTTAAATGCTTAAGCTTTTTGACCGTTCTCCTGAATGTTAAAAAAAACTTCAAATTTGTTTAATCTAGTTAAATTTGCATAGCCGTAATAAAGCTAAAGTTACTCCAGTTTGTAAATATGTATGTATAAATAATCTTCTTTTTTGTAACTTTAGTTTTATATCAATGATTTTAGACAACAGTAACATCACCTCATTCAAGGCAGAAAAAACCCAAGTCTAAGCAGATTACTTTGATAAAATTGCAATAGCAGACAAGAGTAAAGTGGAGCTGATAAAAGTGGCCCTTAGGCCACTTAAAATGCACCTCTAACAGGACTAAGCCTACGATGTCTAACTGGTAACTGGCTGGTAAACTAACTACACAAATTTGCTTTATAGATGTACATATAAATTCTGCTGTATTTGAGTTGTGATGCTGTTGCTGCTAGACCCTAGTAACAAAACAATTGATGTTGTTTAAATAGAACATGTTGGTAGAGAGAAACACACACATAAGAAGATTTTGGCTAACATATGTGTATCGACTTGTTGTATACAATTTGTTTAGACAAAATTCTAAACTAACAAAACCCTCTCTAAGCCAATTTGTCTGTGTCGTAGTACCCTAAAGTCAAGTCATAAAATCAAATAAAAAATTTGCTTTTCTTACTCATTTTGTAGTCCCGTTTTTCTGGTATTTGTTTTAGCAGGACAATAACGGCAGTCCAACAGAGATGGCATTTAAACCAGTGGTGCTTAAACACATACTACCATAGACTGTTATATTTTTATTTGTACTTATAGCATTATTAGGACTAGTAGTACATTTATTATCCCTAATGGTACTAAATTAATTTTTGATTTTGTCTATCATATTCATTAGATGACTTTAAAAGGTAAAAAGTACGTGCCAACTTTCATTAGTATTATCCTCCTGCTACTGCTGATTTCATAAGACCCTGACCATGATGATGACGATGATGAGTAATTTAAATGTTCAATTTACTATAAGAGATACTTGTAGAGCATCAATTTAATGTCTATCATTATTATTACTCTATACTTAGATTCCTTTAACTACAAACTCTAACAACTTTTGTTGTTTTTTCTCCTTTTTTTTGGCTGCCGGTTGCCAAGCAATAATTTTATTTGTAATGATTTGTTACGGTTGCATACAGCAGCAGCAAACAGCAACAGTATGTGAAGAATGATCAAAATATAAGTCAGTTGGCTGTGTGTAATCAGCAGCAAGAAGGCACAGTGGGTGAATAAGCTTCTGTGAAACTTTTCTATAGTCTATGGTCTAGTCTATATTCTAGTCTATAGTCTAATCTATAGTCTAGTCTATAGTCTAGTCTATAGTCTAATCTATAGTCTAGTCTATAGTCTAGTCTATAGTCTAGTCTATA
>NC_060953.1:6965381-6971618 GCF_022045245.1 Lucilia cuprina | reverse complement strand
ATAGACTAGACTATAGACTAGACTATAGACTAGACTATAGACTAGACTATAGACTAGACTATAGACTAGACTGTAGACTACACTATAGACTACACTATAGACTAGACTGTAGACTACACTAAAGACAAGACTATATATAAGACTTAAGATTGCATTGTACTAGAGCTTTTTCTAGACTACATTTAACCATTTCGCTGTTTTATTTTTTTTGCAGCCTGACAAAAATGTTCTTTTGAAAAAATTTTTTCGGTTGCAAATAAATAAAAACTAAATTTGTTGCCTGCCGCGTCATGTGGAGGCATTAAATTTAAAGTGGCAGAAGTATTTTTCGGTTGAAAACGATAATATGCATGCGTTTCGACTTACGAGGGTTAAGTCTAAAGTTCTGGAATTAAATTTCAAAATATAAATAATTTTATTTTATAAGTTTCAAAACATAAATTAGATTTCTATCCCTACTCTCGTTGTATTTACAAATATGTGTATTGCAGCAAGTGTGGCATGTTGTCATACTTGAATATTTGCATATGCAAATGTATAATACATAAAAAAACATTGACATGTATAAGCGCCTTCTACACACTCTTTATGGCCAGATACAATTTTTGAAAGAAAATTTCTATCGGGTACAGTGGTCAAATTGAGTGAATGACAATAAATTTGCTACAAATATTAAAGAATTAAAGGTCAAAAAAAGGATTACGTCTTAAAGGAGAAGTCGAAACACAAAGCTTTAGATTTAAAGCTTTCTATAATTCACAATTATAAAACTTTTAAGCTTTTAATGAACTAGCTACTTAATGGCTTAGAAAAAGATGTTATAACATTTGAAATTATCAGTCAAACTATACCACTGTACACTGACTCCAAAAAAACCCAACAAACATTTACATAAATACATACATATTTCTCGTGATTATTTTCTATGCATAAAAACATGAGAGTATTGTTTTAATAAATCTAGTTTGTTTTCCTTACTTTAATTATTTTTTCTTTTTAATTTTCTACTGAATAATTTAAATATTTAAACTGCATTTGATAAAAAAAATAACGACCAAAACATTTCATTAAAGTGTATTTCATAAACATGCAATTAATGTTTTGCGCTTGGAGAAAAAAAATATGTTTATTAAAAAATGAATATTGAAAAAGTCAGCCATTTAAAGCAATGATTTATGGCGGAGAAAAAAACGTGTATTTTTAATGATCAATTTAAATTAAACATGACTTTTTTCGCAACCAGTTTTGATTTTAAGCACTTTAACATAAAAGGTGTCAAATTGTCATTAAAAAAGAGTTTTCGAAAGAGAGGAAAAAATATCAAAATTGAAAAGTAAAAAATATATAACATGTTATACTTAGCTTAAGTATGTTAAATGATAAAGTATTTTTTGTGTGTTTGTTATTATGGTAAAAAGCTATTAAGAAGCTTGATTACATATAACTGAGGAGTGAACTATTTTAAATGGACTTGTATAGAAGAGTAATACAGTGTTTAAAGTCCAGTCTATATAGTCCAGTCTTTAGACTATTCTGTAATGTAGTATAAAGTCTATAGCCTAGTATATAGTCTAGTCTATAGTCTAGTCTATAGTCTAGTCTATAGTCTAGTCTATAGTCTAGTCTATAGTCTAGTCTATAGTCTAGTCTATAGTTTAGTCTATAGTCTAGTCTATAGTCTAGTCTATGGTCTAGTCTATAGTCTAGTCTATAGTCTAGTCTATAGTCTAGTCTATAGTCTAGTCTATAGTCTAGTCTATAGTCTAGTCTATGGTCTAGTCTATAGTATAGTCTATAGTCTAGTCTATAGTCTAGCCTATAGTCTAGCCTATAGTCTAGTCTATAGTCTAGTCTACAATCTATCCTATAGTCTAGTCTATAGTCTAGTCTATAGTCTAGCCTATAGTCTAGTCTATAGTTTAGTCTATAGTCTATAGGCTTGTCTATAATATATTCTACAGTGTTATCACCATATAAAAATGTATTCTTATTATATAAAAACCAAGATCGTCCTATTATTTTCCAATTATGTGATAAAATTTTATATAAAAAAATCTTATATTAAAAATGTAATAAAAATCAATTTATTTTTCGTCAACCATTGTTTAATAGAAACCAAATGGTCATATGAGTATTTTATATCTACATATGACATTAAAACAATACCACACAATTTGTCAAAAAAAAAAAATGATTTTTTTCTACTCCATAAAATACTAGGAAGACTATTAAAAAAATGCCGGGAAATAAAGTCGACAAATATGTATATATATACACTCTATATCGCACATATAACAAACAAACAAATAAACAAAACTTAAAAAAAATGTTGGCAAAAAATAGAACAATCTACACATTTTTATGTGAAAGAAAATAAAAACAGAAAAATTTGCATATGATTCCTCTAACAATGTAGAGAAAAAATAGACTATAGATTGCCTGGTGTTGTCTACTTTTTTTCTTCGACTCGTTTTTTATGATATTTTGCCAAACAAAAATGTGTTTTTGGGGGGAAAAAAAAGTTGGAAAACAACCTCAACATGGCCATAAAAATAAACATAAAAAAATATTGTTGTATAGAAAATAAACGCAAACTCACAAAATACTGAAAAATAATAAAGAAATATGGGAGCTTTTTTTAAACAAAATGTTAACAGGGTGCCAGGAAACCTACGTGCATTGTGTTAGTATTTTTAAGTTCCTTCCATTTTTTTAACAAAATTTCCTTCTTTGTATATACATTTATCTTCTTAATATACAAATCTATTTTGTCTCTAAAATTAAAGCTTTACTAACACCCACAGAAATATTTCATAAATCTCAAATAGTTTCACAGATTTTCACTATTTTCTCAATTGGAGCGTTATTTCAGAAGTTACAGCCGATTTTAGTTTTCTTTAATAAATATCGACTTTTGGTGAGAAATATGAGTGATCACAGATTTTCACTATTTTCTCAATTGGAGCGTTATTTAAGAAGTTACAGTCGATTTTAGTTTTATATAAAAAAATCGACTTTTGAGGGAAATATGAGTGATCACAGATTTTCACTATTTTCTCAATTGGAGCGTTATTTAAGAACTTACAAGCGATATTAGTTTTCTTTAATTAAAATCGACTTTTGGTGGGAAATATGAGTGATCACAGATTTTCACTATTTTCTCAATTGGAGCGTTATTTAAGAAGTTACAGCCGATTTTAGTTTTCTCTAATAAAATTCGACTTTTGGTGGGATATATAAGTGATCAGATTTTCACTATTTTCTCCATTGGAGCGTTATTTAAGAAGTTACAGCCGATTTTAGTTTTCCTTAATAAAAACCGACTTTTGGTGGGAAATATGAGTGTTCACACTATTTTCTCAATTGGAGCGTTATTTGAGAAGTTGCATCCGATTTTGGTTTTCTCTAATAAAAATCGACTTTTGGTGAGAAATATGAGTGATCACAGATTTTCACTATTTTCTCAATTGGAGCGTTATTTAAAAATTTACAGCCGTTTAAGGTTTTGTATTAAAAAAATTGACTTTTGGTGGGAAATATGAGTGATCACAGATTTTCACTATTTTCTCAATTGGAGCGTTATTTAAGAAGTTACAGCCGATTTTAGTTTTCCTTAATAAAATTCGAATTTTTGTGGGAAATATAAGTGATCAGAGATTTTCACTATTTTCTTTATTGGAGCGTTATTTAAGAAGTTACAGCCGATTTTATTTTTCCTTAATAAAAATCGACTTTTGGTGGGAAATATGAGTGATCACAGATTTTCATTATTTTCTCAATTGGAGCGCTATTTAAGAAGTTACAGGCGATTTTAGCTTTCTCTAATAAAAATCGACTTTTGGTGGGAAATATGAGTGATCACAGATTTTCACTATTTTCTCAATTGGAGCGTTATTTAAGAAGTAACAGCCAGTTTTAGTTTTCTCAAATAAAAATCGACTTTTGGTGGGAAATATGAGTGATCACAGGTATTTACTATTTTCTCAATTGGAGCGTTATTTAAGAAGTTACAGCCGATTTTTGTTTTATATTAAAAAAAATCGACTTTTGGTGGGAAATATGAGTAATCACAGATTTTCACTATTTTCTCAATTGGAGAGTTATTTAAGAAGTTACAGCCGATTTTAGTTTCCCTTAAGAAAAATCTACTTTTGGTGGGAAATATAAGTGATCACAGATTTTCACTATTTTCTTAATTGGAGCGCTATTTAAGAAGTTACAGCCGATTTTAGTTTTGTCTAATAAAAATCGACTTTTAGTGGGAAATATGAGTGATCACAGATTTTCACTATTTTCTCAATTGGAGCGCTGTTTAAGAAGTTACAAGCGATTTTAGTTTTATATTAAAAAAATCGACTTTTGGTGGGAAATATCAATAATCACAGATTTTCACTATTTTCTCAATTGGAGAGTTATTTAAGAAGTTACAGCCGATTTTAGTTACCCTGAAGAAAAATCGACTTTTGAGTGATTTTGTCTAGAAATATGAGTGATCACAGATTTTCATTATTTTCTCAATTGGAGCGTTGTTTAAGAAGTTATAGTTATAGCTACATTATAATATAATTTTATAAAAACTTTATTTGAAAATTATAGAGTAAAGCTTTAATTTAAGAAATTTTAAAAAAAGTATTAAGAAAAAGCTTTGTAAATGATTTGTTTCGAAAAAACTTTTTACTTAAAAGAACTTAAATTTAAAAAGCATTTAGCAAAAGCTTTCTAGAATATAATTTCTATTTTACGACAAAGCTTTCTAAAATACGTTTTCATCAAAAGATTTCTAAAAAAAGTTGTTTAAAAAAACATCAAAAAAGCTTTATTTATAAAAAGTTTTTTAAATTTTTTAAAATTTAGATAAGCTTTGTTTAATGCAATGTTTCTTGAATTTCCAAATTTATCGTTTGGAGTACTTTCCCTCAAATTTTCTCAATCCCTGTAACTGTAAGTATATTTTGATAAATATGTATGTAAGTGCGCATATATATTTGGTTAAATTTATATCTGTAGCTATGTGTGTATATGTATTTAAGCTTGTTTTATTGTTGGTACTTATACAACAAGAATGATGACACTGGGAAATGATAGTCCTAAAACGTTATAGAGATTTTTATGTTCGTGTATTATTATATTGTTTTTTTCTTTAACTTTTTTTTGGGGTAAAGCTCAAATACGTTGGTAGGTTCCTTTGCTTTATACGTAAATGTATATTTTTTTAATATTAAACTAGTGATTTATGCGTATAAATGAATCCTGGTTCCCTACATTCTTTATTCCATTAACATAGAAGAACACATACAAACACAAATGCAAACAGTTGCTAGGAAAAAGGATTTATTTGTTTGCGTGTGTGTGTGTGTAAAGTAAGAGAGAGAATTGTGATTTCGATATGTTTTATTTTATATTTTATTTAGGTTTTTATGTAACATGTTAAACAAGCTATTTTTCTATAAATTATGGTTGGTTTTAACAACAGATTCATAGTCTTTTATATAGAAAAATACCTACAAACACACACACATACTCATTCCTTTTAACAACGCATGATTTACTTGTGTATTTGTTTGTTGATTGTTTTGTTGTATGAATTTTTTTTGTTAGAATTTTCTGTAGCTTTTTTCTATATATATAAATAAATCTCATGAAAATGTGAAAATTGATTTTTTATACTCACTCGTTCTTTTTAAATGTAGAGGAAAATATATTTCATGTTGTTTAAAAGGATGTGTAGAGAGTAGCGTAGTAGAAACGAGTCCTGTAAATAGAAAAAAAGAAAACGGTAATGTGTTAGAAAAAGGTTTTCTAGAAGGTTAAATTTAAATTGCTTTTTTTCTCAATTCTGACTTTAATTTTAAGATGAAAAGTTAATTTAAGTAACAAATGGTAATAATTAGTAATTGAATTAAATGCTAAAAGCTTTTATAAGGAAAAGTTAAATGTTTTTTTTTTTTTTTTTTAGTTGAAAAAGAGCGGCAGTAATTCAGTTATTTTTTAAAAATTATTTGAAAGTTTTCAAGGAAACAAGACAAATTTTGAATAGACTATAATTTACTTTACATTTTAGTCTATAGTCTAATATATCCAATAGACCTTGTTATAGTCTAATCTATAGAGTAATCTATAGTTTAGTATTTAGACTATAGACTAGACTATAGACTAGACTAGACTATAGACTAGACTATAGACTAGACTATAGACTAGACTATAGACTAGACTATAGACTAGACTATAGACTAGACT
>NC_060953.1:6963535-6965281 GCF_022045245.1 Lucilia cuprina | reverse complement strand
TAGTCTAGTCTATAGTCTAGTCTATAGTCTAGTCTATAGTCTAGTCTATAGTCTAGTCTATAGTCTAGTCTATAGTCTAGTCTATAGTCTACTCTGTAGTCTAGTCTATAGTCTACTCTGTAGTGTAGTCTTTTGTGTAAGCCTTAGTCTAGTCTATAGTATCGTTAAAGCTATAGTCTTTTCTAGTCTAAGGTCTAGTCTTTACTTTAGTCAAATCTATAACAGTCCATTTTTAAAAGCTTTTACTGTTTTCCAATTAGGCGCTTGATTTCAAAAACAAACAAAAATATAACTAAGTTATATAACAGCATAAAGTGTGTTGCAACATATAGTGTTATTTCTTTGTTGTTTAAATTTCTCACTAAATTATTTCGCCTGTCGATCAGTTTCTGCTGGCCCCACTGTAACATGTGGATGGCTGGCAGACTGCCGGCTGCTGCCATTTCTTGATTGCCGGTCTGTCAATCAATTTGTTTTCATAAGAACATACGTATGTATATAAAAATAAGTTGACATCACAGTTGGAGTTCCAATTTTATGATACATTTACAGTAAATTATTAAATCAGAGAAAAAAAAATAACGAAAATATAAACTACATTAAAACAAATTAAGAAAACACACACGAAATCTTTGTATGTATTTAAAATTAAAAAAAATGAATGATAGTGTTACAAATTAAACTTATAGGGTAAATGATTAATGTTGATGTAGAGTGATACAAATTTATATTAAATGTAAAATAAATAGATTAAATAAAGTTTACCGCTGTCAGCTACCAGAAGAAGTTAGCATTTAGTTGAAGTTTCAAATTTTCTTTGAAAATTTTCATATTTTTTACACTTCCATCCACAATATCTAAATTCTTTAAAATCATACCGCCTTCTTTAAAATCTTTAAACAAAATTTAAATTTTTTCTATTATAAAGAAAAATATTTTTTTTTGTAATCATCAACACCTCTACTCTAAAAAATAATTTCAATATTAAGTTGTCACTTTTAAAAGGCTGGCAGCGGCTTGACTTGTAAGTGTTATTTTCAAATATTTCCATTATTAATAAATTACTTATTCATTATAGAAGAGCAATTGTTTAAACAATTAATTTCACTGTGAGTGTTTTTAAGTTTAAATTTCAATTGTTTATATCTTAATAATTTTGTAACAATTTGTTAAGATTTGTTGCTGCTTTTTTTGTTAAAAATCTTTAATATGTACTTGTTTTTTGAAGTTGATAATTAATGTGTCAACAATTAAAATGGTTTGTTGTTTAATGAAGTGTGTACTTGTTTTAAATTTATTGAACTATTGCTAAAAGTTAAATGTTTTAATTATAATCTAAATTAATGTGTAATTTAGCAAACAATTCAAATAATAAATATTTATGATTACTTTATTGGATTATTGATTACTTTACTCAAGGAAAGTAAACAGACACAGTATTAGCTCAGCGACTAGTCTAGTCTATAGTCTAGTCTATAGTCTAGCCTATAGTCTAGTCTATAGTCTAGTCTATGGTCTAGTCTATAGCTTAGTCTATAGTCTAGTCTATAGTCCAGTCTATAGCCTAGTCTATAATCTAGTCTATAATCTAGTCTATAGTCTAGTCTATAGTCAAGTCTATAATCTAGTCTATAGTCAAGTCTATAATCTAGTCTATAGTCTAGTCTATAGTCTAGTCTATAGTCTAGTCTATAGTCTAGTCTATAGTCTAGTCGATAGTCTAGTCTATAGTCTAGTCTATAGTCT
>NC_060953.1:6955688-6963435 GCF_022045245.1 Lucilia cuprina | reverse complement strand
ACAGAACTAGAGCAAAACTAGAACAGAACTAGAACAGAACTAGAACAGAACTAGAACAGAACTAGAACAGAACTAGAACAGAACTAGAACAGAACTAGAACAGAACTATGTGAATCACAAATTCTTCAATATGTTTTTGTTTTTAGTTATTTAAAGTTTTTATATTTAGTCCTTACAACAAAATTTTATATTTAAGATTACAACGATTTCTCTCTAAATATTTCATTCTTAATAGTTTTATTAACAATCATTATCTTTTTATCCTCGATAATTCCTGCTGTTAATCATATCCGTAGACAGACAGGCAAACATTTGTCTAAATTATCTTAATCTCATTTATAGTAATTAAAAAATATTATTTTATAGCTTTTTCGCAATTTATTACTTTTATCTTTGTCCATAAACTAAATTCCACAAACAAAGTGGCATCATCCAACAAGAAAAACTTAATTTTAATCTTATATTTTCCAATTAAATTATAATAATTCCAAAGTATTTATCGCTGTTTTGTTTTTATTTTTTTTTTTTTTTTTTTTTTTGAATGGTGTAAATAATAAACTTATTTATAGTTTACAGTCTTAATCACTTTTTTTCTATAATAAAACCCCACTCTCTATGCTTCTCTTCCTTTCTAATAAAAAACTTAGCCTTTCTTGTTTATCAATAATTAAGAAAAATATGAATTAAAAAGTTTTGTTTGTGTAAAAAAAATGCTTAAGAAATCCTTTGAATTATCTATTAACCTTAAATTACTTTTTAAAGGAAGTTGGGTTCTATGAAGGGAGGAAGTAGTGGGTAAACGGTAGCAATTTTTTTTCTCTCCCATATTGTTTTGTTTGTTTAAGTATGTGGTGTAGAGAAATGTAATAAATTATTGTTATTTTAACAATAAATCATATCTTTTCTTAATGTTTTAGCTATTTCCTTGTTTTTTCTTAGGGATTTAGTTGTTTTTTGTATAGTTTAAGTAACGGTTAACCACTTGATATTTTGCCCTGCTGAACAACTAGAAAGCAGTTGTTTTTTATGACAAGAAGATTTAGAAACTTAAAGTCATTTGACCATTTTAGTAAAGTAATTTTTTTTAAGATTTTTAAATACAAAAACTTTGAATTTTTAATCATCTCATTAAAAGTTAAAAGCTTAAAGCTAAAATGTGTTTTTATAATAGTCCTAAGAGTAGTTAGTTAACTAGTTAGTTAGTTTGAAAGAAAGATGTACGTTTATACATCAAATCCGAAGAAATAAACATAGGCCTGTTGTGCGCTCCTTAACCAATGCCTCAGGTGGGTTACGAACCCACCACCTCCGGTCTACCTGACTAGAACACTAACCTACCGGAGGCCACAGTCCTAAGAGTAAAGCTTTCATACTTTTCACCTTAATGGGAATGACACTTACATATACGAATATAAGTTTGTCATTCCTTTTGTAATTTCCGACCCTAAAAATTATATATCCTGGATCCTTATCCTAAATGTGTGTGTGTGTGAGGAAATCAATTTTCTGTAGACCTCAGATATCGACGGTATTTTAATCATCAATAATTTTATCTCTAATATTGCTATATATCTATGTATCTATGTAGTTATCTATCTATCTATCTATCTATCTATCTATCTATCTATCTATCTATCTATCTATCTATCTATCTATCTATCTATCTATCTATCTACCTATCTATCTATCTATCTATCTATCTATCTATCTATCTATCTATCTATCTATCTATCTATCTATCTATCTATCTATCTATCTATCTATCTATCTATCTATCTATCTATCTATCTATCTATCTATCTATCTATCTATCTACATAAGTTGACGAAGAAACATTTTCCTTTACTTTTCGTCTTCTCTTTTTAGAGATTTAACTTTGGTGTTCCTTAGTTTTAATAAAACTTTATAGACTTTTGGTTTCTCTTCAGCTCTTTCGTTTTAGCAGTTGTTAGGGATGTTATATCCTATTGTTTTGTAGTTAGTTTTGTTAACTTTTATTATCTGTAGTGCAGAAAACAATAATTCTTACTTATCATAAATTAATAGAAAAATATTTTTGGTTAAACCGATATTTTGTGGCTTTGGAGTTTGTAAGGAGCAAAAAACGAAAGAGAGAAAGGATATCAAAGAAAAATTGTTATTAAAGCTTTAAGATATTCAAATATTAATAAAAATGTTAAACATGTAAAAATGGTTACATTTTTAAATACGCAATATTTAAAGGAAACGATTTGTTTATTTAAAATATATAATCAAATTTAATAAATTTAATTATTTGGACTATTTTATCTTTTTAGCTACAAAATAAGAATCTCCTAAAAAATCCCTCATTCTAAATTTTATGACTTATGATTTGTTTTTTAGTTTATTAAGTTTATTTAGACAAATGTGTCATTTGTTTTTAACACCCTTTCGAAATAAATTATTATTTTTAATTTCACACAAAACAAATGCTTTCAAAAAGTCCATCTATAAATGACCTATAAATCATCTCAAAAAAAAAAAAAAAAACAAACTAATAAAAAATTTTATTACATAAAAAATTAGAACATTAAAAAAAGTTATAAAGTTTTATGTTTTTTAAGAGATTAATTTGTTTATATTTGTCATTTGTTTGCCGGGGAAAATATCCACCTTTCATTTTTAATTTTCTTTATTTAGACGTCTTTTTCAATTTCTTTTAGCTGAGGCGTTAAATTAACATCTTAACACCCTCTATATAAACTCTATAATAATTTGCTTTATAAATTTTTGTTGCAAAAGAAAACATTGGTTTTTTATTAGTTTTAGTCTGGTGTTAATCCTTAGATATAGAGAAGTTGGAAGGTGGAGATAAATGAAGATTTAAGCAACTTCCTGGTCTAAATG
Organism: Lucilia cuprina; assembly: GCF_022045245.1. Taxonomy (NCBI): domain Eukaryota; kingdom Metazoa; phylum Arthropoda; class Insecta; order Diptera; family Calliphoridae; genus Lucilia; species Lucilia cuprina. The sequence continues at coordinate 6,960,567 of NC_060953.1, read as the reverse complement.
AATATCTTTATATTTATGTGTACCCTATAGCATAATGTTATACTTAGGTATGTTGGTCTTGCTTGCTGTTAGGAAATTGATAATGAATAAAACCAATTTTCTTTAAATATAGAGCAACTTTTGTTGCTCACAAAAAGATAAATCTTGTACTTAAACAGAGCAATTTTTTCACAAAAAAAGTTGTTTTAAAGAAAAATAGTCTTTGTCTTGTTTAGAAAAGTTGTGTTTGAATAGAGCAACTCTTCTATGGAAAAGTTGTTGATAGAAAGTTGTCTCTAAATAGGGCAACTTTTCTATAGAGAAGTTGTCTTTAATCAGGAAAATTTTTGGCAACTTTTATCTGGAGAAGTATTTTCAAAGAGAGCAATTTTAATCTAGAGCAACTTTTATCTAAAACTGTTGTCTAAAACTAAAGAAACTTTTCTATAAAAATTTGTCTCTAAAAAAACCTACATTTCTGAAGTTGTCTTCAAACGGTGCAACTTTTCTCTTAAGAAATTACTTTTTTGTAGAAAGGTTGTCATGAAACGAAGCAACTTTTCTCTGTTGTCTACAAACATAGCAACTTTTATCTAAAATATTTGTCTCGAAATAGATCAACTTTTTTTTTATAAAAAAGTTGTCTTTAAACAGACCTATATTTCTGAAGTAAAGTTGGCTTGAAAAGGAGCAACTTTTCTCTTAAAATTTGCTTTTAAATAGAGTTACTTTTTTGTAGAAAGGTTGTATTGAACCGAGCAACTATTCTTTGAAAAATTTGTCTTTGCCTTTAAATAGAGTAACTCTAGTATAGAAAAGTTGTGACAGACAGACAGACAGAGTAACCTTTCTTTAGAACAGAGAAACTTTAAAAAGTTGCCTTTAAATGGAGCAACTTCTCAATGGAAAAATTGTATTAAAATAGTTGCCTACAAATAGAGCAACTTGTCTACAGAGAAGTTGTTAACAGAGAGAGACAGACAGACAGGCAACCTTTCTATAGAACAGATCAACTTTAAAAAGTTGCCTTCAAATAGAGCGACTTTTCAATGGAAAATTTGTATTAAAAAAAGAACATTTTCCATATAAACGTTGCCTAAAAATAGAGCAACTTGAGAGAAGTTGTTAACAGAGAGAGAGATAGAGAGACATAGCAACCTTTCTATAGAACAGAGCAACTTTAAAAAATTTGCCTTAAATAGAGCAACTTTTCAATGGAAAAGTTGTATTAAAAAAGAGAACATTTTCTATGGAAAAGTTGCCTACAGATAGAGCAACTTGTCTACAGAGAAGTAATTATCAGATAGAGATAGACAGACATAGACCTTTCTATAGATATAGAACAACTTGTCTACAGAGAAGTTGTTAACAGATAGAGATATACAGACAAACAGACAGACAGACAGACAGACAGAAAGACATAGCAACCTTTCTATAGAACAGAGCAACTTAAAAAAAGTTGCTTTTAAATGGAGCAACTTTTCAATGGCAAGTTTGCATTAAAAAATAAAACTTTCTATAGAAAAGTTGCAAAAAGATAGAGCAACATGTCTACAGAGATGTTGTTAACAGATAGAGATAGACAGACATAGCAACCTTTCTATAGAATAGAGCAACTTTAAAAAAGTTGCCTTTAAATAGAGCAACTTTTCAATGGAAAAGTTGTATTAAAAAAGAACATTTTCTATGGAAAAGTTGAATACAGATGGAGCAACTTGTGTAGAGAAAAGTTGTTTCCAAATAGAGATATATAGACAGAAAGAGCAACCATTCTATAGAACAGAGGAACTTTAAAAAAGTTGCCTTTAAATGGATCAACTTTTCAATGGAAAATTTGTATTAAGAAACATTTTCTATAGAAAAGTTGCAACTTGTCTACTGAGAAGTTGTTGATAGACAGACATAGCAACCTTTCTATAGAACAGAGGAACTTTAAAAAAGTTTTCTCTAGCTCGAGCTTTTTTCCTCTATTAAACAATTGTAAGCAACTTTTCGCGTTGCAACAGGTCCACTAAATATTTCACACTGAGTAGGGTTTATATAGGATTCGTTACTGTGGGATATAATTTTTTTGTTTTTCCTAATTTACACCTTTAAGCCAATTTAATGTTATGGTGTGTCTGCCATGACAAAACAGACATAATATTTATAATCTCACACGGACCTTAATACTGGCACTATTATGTCATGACATATTTGGCTATAAAAATTTCATTGAAAGAATTTATGGCAACATACAGACTAGGTACGATATTTTAGGTGTCAAGGAATAGGTTAAAGTTGAAAGAACAAAATCTCGACTATATATTGTGTTTCTAGTAAGAAATTGCAATATTTTTCAGCTAAAAGTTTTTTTTGTAAGTGTAAAGTCTATAAATTTTTCCTGAGAATATTTTTCTTAATGCTTTGAAAATATAAAATAGTTTTTATTTATAGTTGCACATATAAAACTTGTTTAAATTATAATTTATGTGTTTCTCTACCACGTCTTGTACTGCATCTATAGAAAAAAAAAATTACAAATTAAATAAACTTTAGTCTGACGCCATTAATTAAACAGTCACAGCTGGTTCTCTATTTAAACCCCCTCCCCATTTGTTGCTGCTAACTAAAGTTTCTTTAGCAACAATTCAATTTTAGTTATTTCAATTTAATGTTTTTATTTATATAAAAAATTAATTGATTTTTATGTTTATTTTAATAAAAATAAAAAAAGTTTAATACAAAACTCTTTGATTTTTGTGTGAAATATTGTTATAAAATAATAAAAATAGTTTTTTATTAAATTGTTTATGGGGAAAGAGAGGAATATCAAAAAAAAGTTTAATAAACTTGTTAAATGTGAAATTAGCGGGGAAGTTGCGAATAAATTTGGGTTTTAAGAAAATAAACATAATAAAAATCATCAAGTTATTGCTAATGGGTCTATAATTTATGACGGTTATTAAATCTTAATCAAGAGGAAGGTCGTATGGTTAAACGTAAAGTTTTTAAAAATTTTATTATAGTATTAAAAAAAGAGACAATATCATTTAATGTGAATATTTTGATTTTAATGGAAAAATTAAGTAAAATCTTATAAAAGAAGTAAAATGGATATAACCGATCTAGAACAAGTCCAGAAATAGAATTTAATGCACTAATCTGAACTGAGAACTGAGTTAGAATGGACTTAGGACAGAACTAGAACAAAACTAGAACAGAACTAGAAAAGAACTAGAACAGAACAAGAACAGAACTAGAAAAGAACTAGAACAGAACTAGAACAGAACTAGAACAAAACTAGAACAGAACTAGAACAGAACTAGAACAAAACTAGAACAGAACTAGAACAGAACTAGAACAGAACTAGAACAGAACTAGAACAGAACTAGAACAGAACTAGAACAGAACTAGAACAGAACTAGAACTAGAACTGAACTAGAACAGATCTAAAACAGAACTGTGACTGAAATCTTTTCTTTTAATATTTAATTCCATTAGATTTAAAAATTCCATATTAAATGATTTGCAGGCATTTGTTAATATTCTGCAATGGTCTGTCTTACGCTATTTTTATTAATATTTATTAATAAAGCAATAAATTTTGTTTTCAAAAGGAAGTCACGTTTGTGTTGTTAAAAATCCTACAAAATTTGTAGAACATCTTAAAACAAACCAAAAAAAGAAAAATGAAGCGAAAATTTAAAACTGTAGAATACAATGCTTCATCAAATTTTATGGTCATGTTATGCAGTTAATGATTAATAAGCAAAGAACTTTGCACAAAAGAAAAATTTAAAAATTTAAAGAAGCTAAAATCAAACGATCTGTAAACAAAGTTATAGGATATAGGTCCGACTATAGCTTGCAGCTATTTATTGAAAATTAAAAAACAAAAAAAGTTTTTCTTGAATTAAAGAAAACCTCTCAATAATATCCCTTGAATTTTTGATCAAGTCTTAAGAGATTTGTCTAGAAATTTAATGCGGGTTTCATTAATTTTTAAATGACTTTTCTGAGAATTTTTTATTAACCTTCAATTAACATTAATTTCCCTAAATAGTTTCAGTTTATTTTTATTATTTGTTGTTATTATTTAATTAGTACAGTCTAATAAATCTTTAAGAAAATATAAATAAAAAAATTTCACTTGTTTGTTATTTTAACGATTTCAGTGTCTATTAAAAATGCATAAAATTACAATTGTATTGCTTGTAATACTTTTTAATATTTCTCTCTCTATCTCTCTCTCTCTTGCCCTCTTATTCATCATAAGCATTGTAATCATTATTATAATAATCATCATCATGATTGCATGTAATAATTTTTTTTATTTATACCACAGACTGCAATAATTGATTTGTGTTTAACTGTGAATGAGTGTTGAATGTGTTAATTAAATGACGCCATCTTGAGAGACTTTAAACTCTCATTATCATTATTATCTTGTTTTATTATCATTATCAACATAAACATGTTTTCTATGTTTAGTTGCATGCAGTTTTATTTTTTTTTTTTATTTTAGCTAATCGTACGTGGCCGACACGTGTCAAAGTAAATTGTTTTTGTATGATTCGTTTTAAAAAACACACTCGCACATACAATCGGCAATAAAAATGTAGAAATGACTATTTTTTTCTATAAACAATGATGCATTGACTCAATGTGAGAGGAGGAGTAATATCTAGAGAATGTAATAAAAGGAGCAATACAACTCAAATTGTGAGTGGGTGAAGGAAGGAGGATGAGAAAAATAGGGATGCATATGTAAATAAGGATACTGGAACTGAACTAGAATTGAACTTGAACTGAACTAGAACAGAACTAAAACAGAACTAAAACAGAACTAAAACAGAACTAGAACAGAACTAGAACAGAACTAGAACAGAACTAGAACAGAACTAGAACAGAACTAGAA
>NC_060953.1:6952436-6955588 GCF_022045245.1 Lucilia cuprina | reverse complement strand
GTTCAGTTCTAGTTCAGTTCTAGTTCAGTTCTAGTTCAATTCTAGTTCAGTTCTAGGTTAGTTCTAGTTCAGTTCTAGTTCAGTTCTAGTTCAGTTCTAGTTCAGTTCAGTTCAGTTCTAGTTCAGTTCTAGTTCAATTAATATCCACTTCGGTTTAACATCCGTTACTGGAATATTTCTGGCACATTTTTTTCGCAATAAATCACTTAACATTTCAATTTAAAAGGAATATTCACAATGATTAATTACAAATTTCTTTTGATCTGAAAACACAACTATTTTTCCCATACAACATACGGAAAATTCATAAACCAAAAATATAAGAAAACAAACTATTGACTACCTACTGATTGAGTGCTTATTTTAATAAAATAATACATGATTAGCTTAATTAGAAAAACAAGTTCCTAATACATGTAGTACATCTCTATGATTTTGTAAATTCAACTTCACACTTATGTTAACTTGTAATCAAAGAAAAGAAAACACAAAAAAAAAATGCACAAACCAAATGAAATGAAATCAAATCAAATAAAATCTAATTTATTTACCACTGTGCTAAAAATATTTAGTATTGATTTATTAAGCATTTAGCCGACACTATAAACCCCCACCTCCACACACACACACAGATCTTGTGGGTGACGAGGTTGCTCTGCACCTCTTTCCACAAACATGTTAAATGATTTTTATCAATCAGCATATAAATCTCTAAAATAATATACACAATTCTAGCATTAAATCAGAAATCCCACAGAAATAAATCCCTTTCCCTGCCAGGGTCGAGATGGAAAAAGAAGCTGATTAAGAGCTGATAAATCATCAATTGCTTCAAAAATCAAAGAGTAAATGTTAAATGAAGTGTATATTTTGTAAATGAAAGAATGGCATGGTAATAAGGGAAAAAATTATGATTAAATATAGAAAAAGGAAAAACTTTTTTTCAGAATTGTTTTTGTTTGAAATGGGAACAAAAGTTTATTTAGCTTTTTGTCTAAATAAGCCTAGAAAATAAGAATTTTCCTATAAAACTCGGCGCCAGTGGCAGTGAAAATTTGTGAATAAAATAAACATAATTTGAATCTAATGATTGATAGAATAGACTGAAAATGATTGCATAATGAAAATTATGATTTTTAAATTAACAAATTTGAAATTGTAGATTGATGGATTTTTAAACAATTTTGTAAAATTGTTCTCAAATATAACATCAAGGTATTGCATTATACTCCCAGATTGGTTATTCTTCTGTTCTTATTCTGTTCTAATTATGTTCTAGTTCAGTTCTAGTTATGTTCTAGTTCTGTTCAACTTCATTTCTAGTTCTGTACTAGTTCTGTTCTAGTTCTGTTCTAGTTCTGTTCTAGTTCTGTTCTAGTTCTGTTCTAGTTCTGTTCTAGTTCTGTTCTAGTTCTGTTCTAGTTCTGTTCTAGTTCTGTTCTAGTTCTGTTCTAGTTCTGTTCTAGTTCTGTTCTAGTTCTGTTCTAGTTCTGTTCTAGTTCTGTTCTAGTTCTGTTCTGTTCTAGTTATATTCTAGTTCTGTTCTAGTTCTGTTCTAGTTCTGTACTAGTTCTGTTCTAGTTCTGATCTAGTTCTGTTCTAGTTCTGTTCTAGTTCTGGTCTAATTCTGTTCTAGTTCTGTTTAAGTCCTTGTTGTGTTATTTTCTGCTCCTTGTTGTGCATTTATAGTTCTGTTCCCTTTGTTAAAAACTCACCTTATTTCAACAATAAATAAAGATTTTATACTAAACAAACTAACAATAAAATCTTTTTATTATTGTCACATAATCTTCTCCACATTTATTACATTTTTGAAATGTTTATCTTGATTTTTGTCTTATTTTTATTATACTACATATTTAAATTATTTATTATTGTTTATATGGTTTGTTTATGGCGCCTGAAGTTTATTATTAATTTGTTTATATGTTTTTTTTTTTCAACATTTTATTAATAATATTCAATAAGAAACGTGTTTGGTGAGTTAACAATATAAAAAAAATTTTCAATACTCAACGAACAACGTCATCACTAATCATCATTGCTCATTATTAACTGGTCTGTCGTAGATATTGAAATTATAAACAATACTATTTAAATGTTTCACATTATAAAATTTGTCATGCTTCATTTAAATTCAAATAAATTTAAATTTTATTAAAACAAAATCTCTGCTCAAAAGCAACAATAAACTTTATACGAATTAAACCAAATTATCATAAATTTATTTTTATTAAAATTTTATTTTAATTTTCAAATTCTTGACCTTTTTTTCCCTTGTATCACATAAAAATGTTTTTTTTTTTTTTTTTTTGTAAGATAAAGTTTAATTTTATTTTCAATATGAATTTTAAGTATTTTTCTTAAATTTATTTGCAAAAATTGTCTGGTTTTATTAACAAAAACTAATTCCTGTCATTTTTATTAAACGAACACATAGCGAGAGATAGAGAGCGAGGACACACTCATATAAAAAACTAGTTACTGGTAATAAGATAAAAAACTATTACATTAATTAAAATAAAATCTAGCAGAAACTCAACGAAAGTGTGAATTTGTAGACCGTAGTATAGTTTAAGAGCGAAGGTGACCAGCTGAATATACAGTTTTTCAATATACTATAGACTAGGCTACAGACTAAACTATACAATGTACTATAGACTACACTATAGACTAGACTACAGACTAGACTACAGACTAGACTATACACTAGGCTATATACTAGACTATAGACTAGACAATAGACAAAACTATAGACTAGACTATAGACTAAACTATAGACAAGACAATAGACTAGACTATATACTAGACCAGAGACTAGACTACAGACTAGACTATATACTAGGCTATAGACTAGACTATAGACTAGACAATAGACAAAACTATAGACTAGACTATAGACTAAACTATAGACTAGACAATAGACTAGACTATATACTAGACCAGAGACTGGACTATAGACTAGACTATAAACTAGACTGCAGACTAGACTATAGACTAGATTATAGACTAGACTATAGACTAGAATATAGGCTAGATAATATCCTAGACTATAGACTAGACTATAGACTAGACTATAGACTAGACTATAGACTAGACTATAAACTAGACTATAGACTAGACTATAGACTAGACTATAGACTAGACTATAG
>NC_060953.1:6949301-6952336 GCF_022045245.1 Lucilia cuprina | reverse complement strand
TCTAGTTCTGTTCTAGTTCTGTTCTAGTTCTGTTCTAGTTCTGTTCTAGTTCTGTTCTAGTTCTGTTCTAGTTCTGTTCTAGTTTTGTTTTAGTTCTGTTTTAGTTCTATTCTAGTTCTGTTCTAGTTTTGTTCTAGTTCTGTTGTAGTTCTGTTCTAGTTGTGTTGTAGTTCTGTTTTAGTGCTACTTTCAAGGACTATTTTAGTTCTGTTTTTGTCCTGTTTCAGTTCCTTTCAGTATCTGCTTACGTTTTATTAATTATTTAATTTCTTGATTAAAATTTGTGTAAATACTAAATTTAAAACTATTTACTTAACAATTTAAAGCATTTTTAGTGTGGTGTCCTAACATCATTCTCAAGGTAAATGTTTTATATGCTCATAAAACATGTTTATGTCTAAAATAAGCTGAATACAGAGTAACCACAAATTAGGAGAACAATGAACGTCCTGCAGTTACTTAAGTGAAAGCTTTTATAAGTTAAGATTGCATTGCAGTACGTTTGTAACAAGAATTTCCTGTTTTTCTGTTGATATCCTTGAAATGTTCTACCATTGCTTTCCTCTATGACTCTATGATGTATTACATTTTGTTTGATTGTGTGTATTTTATGTTCGGTTGTTTTGGAGACATTTGTTGTTTAGCAAACATTTCTTTCGAAAAGGTAAAATATCACCTCTATGTACATACTAACTAAAACATTATAATGTCTTTACCATAAAACAATTTCCGTGCTATTTGTTACATTATTATACTACACGCACATCGAGCACAGGAAAATAGAAAAAAAAGAACACTGTTAGGCTACTCTGTAACTAATGTTGTGCCATAGAGTTTTAACATTTAATATTTATACTTTATATATGAAATATAATGTTTTTACCTCTTGAGCCCCTTTTGCTGAGAAAAAAATTCCTGTTTGTTGTAGATCCCTGAGCCCCCATAGACTCCCTTTTCTTCTATCTAACATTTATAAGATTAATGACATTTTTGACAAGGAAAAATTAGACACATTAGATGCCAGCCACCAAAGTAATATTGTATATTATAAAAACACACACACACCAAAACACAAACCCTTACAATTACTTTATCAGGAATAGGAATAAGTCCTTGGAGTTTTTTTTTTCTTTTTTTTTTTGTTCCTGCTCGCATTTTGGTCTAAGCAAGAAAATTATATAAATTGCTATTCGGTGCGGGTGTATTTGTGTAAGTGTGTGTGTGTGATTTTTTTTCGAATATAATATTGTGGTAGTGGTGTTTTATATGGCGTGTTATATAAATTGGTTTTAATGTTAAAAGGAGAGTATACATTTAGGTAATTAATCTAGAAAACTAGAGAGAGATTGTTGTTATTGTTGTTGTGCCTAAATTGTGGGATATTAAGAAATTACATGATTTAAGTAAGAAACACACATACAGTTATTTGTATTGTGTGGTAAAGTTTAATATAAATTACATAAATCCCCTAAAGAAGACTTTTAATTATAATTAAAATTAAGCCAAAAAATAGGCAATGATTTGCAAAAAATAAGAAATTTTAAAGAAATTTAATAAAAAGTAGAATAATATAATGATAAGTTCAAGTAAATGACAAGTAAATAAAATCTAAAGCAGTAACGTTATTAAAATCAAGCCTAAAAGTAGGCAGTGTCTTCTCAATATTCAAAATTTCAACAGAAATTAACAACAACTAAAAAGTAAGCCAAATTTTATAAAAATCTTAATCAAAACTACTAAAACATAAAACAATTATTAACTTTTTTAAAATGCTGCTTAATTGACATCATAACTCCATTTTTAAAGTCTACTTTAAGGCTGATAAAACATTATTATGATTGATTTCTTTATTGTTCTAATATACCCGGCTAATTTAAAATGCCTTCAAGCCTTTTCAATTTGTTTTGCAGAAATAACATCCTTATTTAAATTATTGTTTTTCCCCTCCCAAAAAAAGGGTTGTTACACAGCCAAAGCACCAACCCCCCACCTCTCTCTATATCTACATTAACCAATTTCTTTTACATTTCCTTATTTGTCTTTACAATCTTAATTTATTATAATTTAAAATACATTGAGCGCGGCTTGCGCTAAGGGAATTTCGTAATTTTTAAAATTTCATATAAGTAAGGCAAAATCACATTTAAAGCCATTCAGCTGAGTGTTTTGCTGCCTTATTGGTTTTTGCTGGCATATTTTGTTTTGAAGTTTATTAATGTTATTTTGTAATGTTGTAATTAGCATAAATTATAATTTTATTATTGATGATGCCATTCTGTAATCAGCGGTAGTAGCGGTAGCTGCATATAACTGCGCCATTCATAAATGGCCGAGAGTCTTTGTTATTTAAGTTTGAAACATTTGAATTTAAATTATTATAAAAAATTTATTAAAATTAAAGTATTTTGCGAATAACGACAACAATTATGGCAAATAAGTTGTTACAAAAAAATTTAAATATTTTTTAGAATTTGTCTCACGTATAGTCCAGCCTGTAGAAGCAACTATAGTCATGTCCATCGTACAACTACAACCTTGTTAATACTTCAGTTCTAGTTCTGTTCTAGTTCTGTTTTAGTTCTGTTCTGTTCAGTTCTGCTCTAGTTCTGTTCTTTTTCTGTTCTAGTTCTGTTCTAGTTCTGTTCTAGTTCTGTTCTAGTTCTGTTCTAGTTCTGTTCTAGTTCTGTTCTAGTTCTGTTCTAGTTCTGTTCTAGTTCTGTTCTAGTTCTGTCCTAGTTCTGTTCTAGTTCTGTTCTAGTTCTGTTCTAGTTCTGTTCTAGTTTCGTTCTAGTTTTGTTCTAGTTCTGCTCTAGTTCTAGTTCTGTTCTAGTTCTGTTCTAGTTCTGTTCTAGTTCTGTTCTAGTTCTGTTCTAGTTCCGATCTAGTTATGTTGTAGTTCTGTTTTAGTTCTGTTCTAGTTCTGTTCAATTTCTGTTCTAGTTCTGTTCTAGTTCTGTTCTAGTTCTGTTCTAGTTCTGTTTTAGTTCTGTTTTAGTTCTGTTCTAGTTCTGTTCTAGTTCTGTTCTAGTTCTGTT